>NC_030386.2:9535073-9835906 GCF_001625215.2 Daucus carota subsp. sativus | reverse complement strand
CTCTAGTCCATTAATGTTGTTCACTCATATCTTGCCCATTCTTACAATAACTCAAGAAGTCTGAAACTGTAGCTTCCTTGAGTTTAGATAAATGAAACAACTGTTTAAAGACCTCCCTCAAGGGTGTGTTCCCACACCACCAGTCTTCCCAAAACAAAGCCATCCTTCCATTTTTAACTCTCCATCTAAAGTTCCTTCTAGATATTTTGTCTTTTAAAGAAGAGCATTCTGAAACTTTCATTATTGCTTTCATACCTTCAGAAGCCTTCTTAATCCCACAAGCCTCCTCTAAACCCACAGACTTAGCCAGTTTGTATTTGTCTCTTATCCAACAATTCCAAGTCCTATTCCTGTCACAATTCCATCTATAATACCATTTGCCTAGCAATGCTACATTTTTTGCCCTTACAGTAGACAAACCTAACCCTCCTACATTCTTGTCTTTGCAAATCTTCTTCCATCCAATTGAATGAAGGGCTCTCCCATGCTGATATCTTGTACCAATCTTACCCCAAAGAAAGTCCCTTCTCAACTTTTCCATCTTTTTCACTACTGCAACTGGAATATAATGCAAGCTCATCCAGTATACCAGCAAACTATCAAGGACTGCTTTGACTAAAGTAAGGCTGCCAGCTTGATTTAGAGCTTCAGATTTCCAGCTTGCCAACCGCATCGAGAATTTCTGGAGTAATGGATTCCAGAAAGCTACCCTCCTAGAAGAAATTCCAATTGGCAATCCTAAATATTTCATAGGCCAGGAGCCAATTTTGCAACCTAGAATTGCAGCACACAAATTTAGATCAGTCTCTGCAGCACTTGATGAAAAAATTTCACATTTTTCATAGTTTATTTTAAGCCCCGAAATTAGCTGAAAACACTGCAAGACTCTTTTAATCCCTGTGGCTGACTCTATTGATCCATCCATAAAAACTACAGTGTCATCAGCAAACTGTAGATGAGTCAATTCTTCAGTCCCCTTGTCTAAAATAAAACCTCTAAATATCTGTTCCTTGGCCGCCTTGCTAAACATTGCACTTAAAACTTCACCCACTATATTGAAGAGTAATGGTGATAAAGGATCGCCTTGCCTAAGACCCTTACCTGGAGAGAATTCCTTTGTTGGCACACCATTAACTAGGACAGAAATTCTCATTGTCTCCAATAATTTTTTGATCCAACTAATCCACTTTGGGTCAAAATTCATGGCTTCAAGAACTTCCAATAGAAAACCCCAATTAACTGAATCAAAGGCCTTTTCAAAATCCAGTTTGAGGATCAGACCCTTGCCCCTGCCTGCTTGAATCGAGTGAGCTATCTCCTTTACCACCATAATACTTTCTGCAGCTTGTCTCCCCTTCATAAACCCTGATTGAAGATCTCCTATTAAAACATTCATGTACTGTGACAGCCTCGAGGATAGTAATTTCATCAGAATTTTCATGCTGGAGTTGATTAGATTAATAGGCCTATAATCCTTAACTGAGACTGGATTAGTGACTTTAGGGATTAAAGCTATGAAGGAAGAATTTACCCCCCTGGGCAAAACTAATGATTCTCCAAAATCCTGGATGAACTTTTCTATTTTCTGCTTTAAGAAAGGCCACAAGTATTTAATACATCTAACATTGTATCCATCAGGCCCTGGAGCCTTATCTGCAGCCAATGAGTTTACTGCTGCTTCAATTTCCTTGCTAGTAAACTCCCTAATCAAGTCTCTCTTTCCTTCTTCTGATAATCTTGAAAGCTTTAAGTCTCCTAATGAAAAAAGACTGACATGGTTATCCTTGAAGAAGTTGGAGTAGTGATTGAAAAAGACCTTCCTGATTGATTCTGGATTGTCTACCCATTCATTGTTGCAGAGAATTCTCAAAATATTGTTAGCATTTCTTCTTTTCTGGATTGCCTGATGAAAAAATTTGGAATTTCCATCACCCAGAGTAATCCAGTTCAGCCTTGCTTTTTGCCACAGCATTGAATCTCTCCTGTGATATAGCTCCAAAAGCTTCTCTCTAACTTCTGCATGCTCGACCTCCCTGCCCTCTTCCTCCTCCAAATCCTGCATCCTAATCTCCAAATCATTAATGCTACCCTTTAGGAGATTGTTATTTTCTTTGGCCATTTCTTTGATCACTTTTTTAATGCTTTTCATGCACTCCTGAATACCATCCAACTGCCAACTGCCTTCTGCACGAATTTTGTTTGACACTTTCTCTAATAGCTCATCATTCAAATAATAGTTGAAAATTTTAAAAGGCTTCGGCCCACCTTGATCTATGGAACAGTAAAGTTCCAACGCCTTATGATCCGAGTGTTTTTTACTAAGAGCCCTGACTTTCCACAATGCAAAGCTAAACCATGAAACATCTACCAAGACTCTATCCAACTTGCTCTTTCTTTTACTTGGACCAAACCAAGTAAATTTTGCATTAATCATTGCTACTTCCAGCAAATTACAGTCCTCTATAAATCCGTTAAAACCCTCCATATCTCTTCTCGCATAGTTGCAATTACTTCTTTCCTTGTCACTTCTAATACTATTGAAATCCCCTATCAGACATATTGGCTCACTTGAAATACAACTAAGTATGCTAACCACATCTCTCCATAAAGACCTTTTTCTTTCAATTTCCAGGGGACTATACACATTAACAACATGACATCTACTCCCATCTTTCTTTATCCTAAAAGTGACCCATATCCAGTTGTCTGATTGAGCCAAAGCAATGCATTGCAATTTAGATACTTCCCAGAAAGTAACCAACCCACCTGAGTTACCTGAGGATGATTGATGAACTTTGTCAAACTTGTCTTTAAAAAGACAAAAGCTCCTCAAACCTTTGTCCCACTCTTCCTTTTTTGTTTCCTGGACACATACTATACTACCCTTATGCTGATCCACCAGATCTCTCAAATTCCTCTGTGCTACTCTATTATTTAGACCTCTAATATTCCAAGAAATTACCTTAATTGTATCCATTAAGAAGTACCTAAACTACAATACCTTCCACTCAACTACAACTCCTTTCGCTCTAATCTTTTAACAATTTCCTTTACTACGACTGCCCTCTCACCTAAAATAGTAAGTCCCATGTTTTCCGTTGAAGCTATAATTTCCAGAGCTTCTTTAACTGAACTACCCACCATTCCAGTTGGCACAACTTCAACATGTGATACCCTAGCTTCTTTCCTCCTTCTTCTTTGTCCTGTGCTTTGTCCCATTCTTTTGCTCTTCCTAAAACTAAATTTAGAGCTAATTTCAAAAGGATTCCTTGGATGCACAACTTTCTTTCTAGGTCTGCCCCTATTGCTCTTAACTTTCAGTTTTTTTGACAGTCCCACACATAATGTTGACTGTGAATTATCCATCTCCCCCATGCCCCTCTCCACACTCAGAATTGATCTAGTAGATTCCACTACTTCCTCCTTTTCCTCTGTCAATTTGTCCGAACTAGACTGAGCTAGTCTAAAATCTTTGTACATACTACTACCTTGAACTTCTTTACCTTTATACACCTCCGCTGCTTTGCTATTGTGAGCTTCTTCGCTTGTCTTCAAAGTTTCATTATCATTAACATTGTTTCCAACAACAGCATCCTGATCCACCTGAGATTGATCTACTTGTGATTGGTTTACCTCCTCCTTGTCTTTATAGTTTGGTTCTACCGACTCCTTGTTTTCTCTTCGATCCTGCTTATCTGGTTTATCTTTGACATCCTGCGAGAACTCCATTGGCAAGACTTTTCCATACAAAGATTTTTCATCCTTAATTTCAATAAAATGAATATCCCGTTTGTTTCCTCTGTATAAAATCTTCATGTCCTCACTAATCTCATTCCAATCCGTTGTATCCAGACAGATTAGCGGATTAAAGAACTCTCCAAGTCCGTCACTTTGGTAAGACCAACTAATCCATCTACCAAGTCTTTCCGTGAAAGCTCTCAAATTTTCCTCTTTCCATGATGGCATTGGCAATCCTCTACATTCCAACCACACAACCCTAGATATAACTGATTAGTCCATATTTTTGCATATTTAAGTGCCTATTTTTTGTTTATTTTCGTAGTATTAATCGCTTATTTATTTTATTTCAGGAAATTGTAGATAAATAAAGAAAGATGAGAAAATGCAAGAAAAAGAAGAAAAGGAAAAAGAAAAGAAGAAAATCAAAAAGAGTTGGCAAGTAAGGGGGCACATGGAGGGCTATGATCTACCCAACACACATGGCACATGGATGGACAAGATTTAGCCACCCTACCCCTAAACCCTAAATCTTTAGCTATAAATCCCCCATCTCTTTACTTGTAATCATAATCTTTTTAACCTAGTCTTTTCCTAGTTGGTAGGTAGTATAGTGCTAGATCTTCTTTTGTTCTCTCAATTTCATACCATATTTGTAAACACTTTTTATTTTAGTGCAAATTTTCTTTTAGCTTAATCTTGTATTGTCTCTATTTTTTTCCCTACAAGTGACATGATTCTTAGTACCACCATATATGCTTAAGGGCTTTTGGGAAATGAAGAATCATTAAACTTGTGATTAGTGTAGATCTCTTATTATAGATTTGATTTTAGTAAGAAACTAAGTCCTAGCACAAAATTAATTTGTGTTAGGGTTTAGATTTAAAACCCCAAAATCATATTATTTATAGTTTTATTATTTAAAGTGCTAGTAGTAAGTTAATGTTAAAATATAAAAATTAGTCTAAAACTCTCGGTAATCAGTCCCCTGCTTTTGTTTTTAAACAAACCCCAACTCACCTGCCGTATATTTCATTTTTAAAAACCCTCTCCTCTGTTTTGCCGAGTTGACTGAGTCACGCCTTGAATTGGATTGTTTGCTCTGTTTTCTGTTTGCATTGAGTTTTGGCTATGTCGAGTCCGTTGAGTCAATTTACTGAGTTTGGGTCCTGTTTTGTCGAGTTGTGCTGCTGGTTTTGCTGAGTTGCTTTCGCCCCTGTATAGCTTAGTTTTAGTGTGGGTTGAGTTAGTTTTGGCTGTTTAGTTTGAGTCCCCGAGTTACACTACTCTGTTTCGTTTTCAGTCTTGTTAATTCCGAGTCATCGCACTGCTGTTTGATTGAATGATTTTATTGAGTCGTGGGTTTTCGTTCCCCTTTGCTGCTTGACCGAGTTCAAGTACCGAGTCGCGCTACTGATTCGCCAAGTCTGGTATCGAGTTTTGTCCTTTGTTTTGTTGCTGCGTTTCGAGTTTCTTCACCATGCCGAGTCTGCCCTGTGTTACTGAGTTGGCGTCGATTCCTGTAGCGAGTCAAGCACTATTGTTTGTCCGAGTCTAAGGCTGAGTTTGTGTCTCTCTGGTTCCTGAGTTTCGCCGAGTCATAGAGCTGCTGCTTTGTTTTGAGTTTTAGTGTCGAGTCACTGCAGTTTGAGCTTTGTGATTGCTGCGTTTTGTCGTGTCTTGAGTCGAGTTTGTAAGTCCGAGTGCTTGTGTCGATTTCGTTGTAATGGATTCGAGTTGCTGTCCTGCTGTATTTTGTTTTCGGTGCTTTACTGAGTCGTTTCCCCTGTTTGCTTGAGTGTGTTTAGCGAGTGCGTTTAGCTGAGTTCTGGTTTTGAGTTTACTGGTAGTTTGAGTAATTGGCTGCGGAGTTGAATTTAAGTTTTAGGATTCTGTTTTGGCTGAATTGTGGAGTCTGCTATTTTTGTTTACTGGGTAGCCTTATCTTTCTTGTTTTGAGTTTTTGTTAAACTTTAGGCTTTCGATTTTTTTAGGTGTAGTCACTGAGTCAGTAGCAGTCTGTTTGTTTCAGTTGGTTTTTTTTTGTTTACTTTAATTTGTTAGATTGAGTTTTTTTGTTTTGTTTCTTGTGTTAGAATCGTTTATGTATCAAGCCTATTAGTCTAGTATTTTGGTGGCTATTTAAAACAAGGTGGATTTAGTTTTCAAAGGGATCACGCCAAACTTTCTTTTTAAGTTTAGTTTATGAACTTTTCGAAGATAGTTAATTAGTTATTAATTAGTTAAAGTTTTAGACTAGTCTAAACTTCTTAATTTGGAAATTTTAGATTTCATTTTTTTAAAACCCATTTTCAACTATATTTTGTTCTAATTCGCCTAGATTAAAAATTAAGGTTTTCGAAATTTAATTTAATCTCTGTGGACGAATCTTAAATATTAAAACGGTGATCGTGCGCTTGCGATTTATAAGGTATAATTTATAGCACATCAATAACATGATCGAACTCCTCATAATTCCTAATCAAGCAAAACCAAACTGACAAGTCTGTTTTATCTAGCTCATCTCATTTGTCATCTCTATCTTTCCTAAAGAGAAATTTCCTCTTAGAAAGTGAAATCACCCTGTACTTACCTAAATTCATATCACACAATATCTCTTGCAAATTGTTGACCTCCATATCAAACCAAGTGTAGCCTATTTTGCAGTCCCTTAATGCTACCTTGACCTCCTCATCTATCTCAACCTCAATGAATTCAAACAATTTTTTTGCCAAAAGAAACATCCTCCTCCACCTTCTTATCAGCCACTCCCTTATCCTTAATATCAGCCACTCCCTTATCTGCTGGTTTAGACCCATACCCTACCTGAACACCTCTAGCCACTTTGTTAAGACTCATACTGATTCTGCTTCCTAATTTCTTTTCCATCTTCGCATTATTGATAATTGCCCCTGCTTCCAGCTCTGTAGTAGTTTTCACGAAACCATACCTCTTTCCGTTCCTATCCCTTTTCCTCGGTAAAATTATATCTATTATCTTTCCACAAGAGCCAAACAACTTCCAGATGTCCCTGCCAGTCGCCTCATCTGGAATATTATGCAGAAATATTGTTACAATCTGCTCCAGCTTACTCCTTCCCCCCGTCTTTCTTGTCTTTTTGTGTGAGACTTGCTGCCATGGAGGATTGCGCTCCCCAAAACCCATTACAGCTTCACTGTATTTCTTTCCCGATCCCAATCCGTTGTTATATGTGTTGCCTGTGCTACCCAGACTTCTGTAATGAATTTGTTCCAAAGCTTCATGAACTGCCGCCTCTTCCTTAACATTCAACCTCTCCAATATATCCTTATCTACCAAATCGTTATGCGCCCAAATAAAGTTAAGGAGTCTTTTATCGACAGTTGCCCAATCTCTACCGGACTGACTATTCCGATCACCTGCAAGCCGTTGTCTTCCTTGGAAAGTTTTCAAATTTTGAAATCGCCCTGAGTCGCCCCTATTCCTATAGAGGGAATCCATTTTTTTTTATATATAAATATCCCTCGCAATCGATTATAAATAAATAATTAATAAATTGCTTAACCATTTCTCGCACTTATCTTGTAAGTTATAAGAATTATTGCTAGACTCAAATCAATAAATTAATATTAAATGATAGGTACATGCGTATTTGCTTATAAATTTTTCAGTTGTTACATAAATGACTTCACATGTAAAATTTCTAATAAAATTTATAAATCGGGTAGAGAGAAAAATCTTAATATTGTTTAGTATGAGAAAATTAAACCCATAATGACTATTTGTTAATGTTAGATTTGAAAATGAACAAAAAAAAATTTAAAGTTGAATAATAATCAAATTTCCTTTCAAGTTGAGGGACAATTTTAAAATTAAATAAGTGGCATGTCTATAAACACTAGTGCCATTTGAACATGAAGATTCAGATTTCATATTCATACTCCTTTTTACACTACTTTTTATATGATGTCCATTTGATTTTTTAAAAAAGATATTTCTTATATCGATGAATGATAGGATTACCTACCATTACGTTTTCTTTAATATTCACATCTAATTTATAAGAAAGTTGTGCTGCCATGAACAGTTCTTGTATTCTTTATGTCAGAAAGGTGATCATATTTTCTTATCCCTGACTTTTGACCAGTATCAAAATGATTTCTTCAATTATCTTTATGTTTGAGGATTGTAGATTTTTTTTAGTTGATAGTTGTAAGAAAATAAAGAATGATATTAAGACCGTAAACATACGTAACATGAACTCAATTCGACTCGGTTCTTTATCGAGTTTGAACAACAAAACTCGTTTGTCAAGAAACTCTAATAGAGTTTTATTAAAGTTTCGATTCGAAGTCAACTCTTTAAACTCAAACTCTAGTTGGTTAGAAATAAAATAAATAAATTTTTTATTTTATTTTTTCACTTATTTGTTGGACGCTTTTTTCTTTCTTGAATTACTAATATTAGATTGGAATTCATCTGATAATAATTTTTTAAATTATTAATCTTTAACTGAAATTTTAATTAAACCAAAACTTAGAAAATAAAATAAAATATTGAAATTGTTCAAATTGTTTGCAAGTGATTGGAGCTCGACTCACTTCGTAAAGAACTTCAACTCGAACAAAATAATAGTTCTTATGAGATAAATAACAAAATTAACTCAATAATCGAAAATTTGACTCGACTTGTTTATATCCTTGATTATATGTAATGCTATGATAAAAATTAAGTTAATTTATATTATTTAAATTTTTTTACAACAAATAAAAATATGATACGATGAATTATGTTCATTTATGTAACAAGATATATGTCACATATATATAAATTTTAACAAATTATATTATTTAAAATGATAATAAAAATATATGATATAATATAATGAGAGGGGTTGTTTCTTTTAAGATCCCACAACATTTAATCTAATCTTAAAATTAATTATAAAATAATATTATATTTATTATATTTTGTTAAATAAGAGTATAATAATAAACTTCTGTCATTTTATATGCTATTTTTACCTCTAGTCCTTTTTTCAATATATAAAATTAGGATAATCACATGTAAATTATTCTTTATAGTTTAAAAGTATTGCTACACATCCCCACAATAAGTATGACAGGATACACATTTTTTCAGATGGAATATTTTACAATACATTTTCTAGAAATAGTTATTCTTCTTGAAATTTCTCTTTTTTTCTCTCTATCCCAATTTATAACACAAAATTACACATTTTCGTTTATACACCAGGGTTTATTCAATACCATGACAACTTTACATCAATCCCAAGAAATTATGTATTTCAAATATGAATAAGTCGGTTTATCTATTTTAAAAAGAGAATACTTTTACTTTCAAAAAAAGAAGAGAATGCTTTTGACCATCAATTTAGATAAAAATGATATTTTCATATAAATATATAATAATTGTTAAAATTATGCAATTTTTCTCTTATTATCGCCTGCACAGATTAAATTTTATAGTTCTGGAAACTCTTTTCACCCGTATGTATCCCACTCTTTCTGAGTTAAAACCTAGTTCATTGGATCATCACTAAACTTTCTCATTAGAAAAATAAACAATCATTGAATCGAAAAGATATATAATCCCAATATAAAAACACACTAAACAAATTTGTTCCGCAATTCATCTTTCTTTCTTGGTGTTGCTTTCTTTGAACTACTCCCTTTACAAAAAAAAGTTAAGCAATTGCTTTTTGCAAATAATATAAAGGGGCAGATAGTAATATAAACAAACTAATCACGGAAACTTATAAAATTTAAAATGTAGTATAATCAGGTTAAACAGGCACAAAGGTGGGAAACCACGTGAGTTTCTTTTTGCGCATGGCGAAAAGCAGAAAAATAATGCAATCCTCATGTTTAAATAACCCTTAATGCTGTGATTTTATATTGCTTTAAAGTAATCCGTGGTCATCTTTGTAGCATAAATATATCATCTATATGCACACAACTACATTTATAGGCTGTATAATATATAGAAATAATAAGTGCTGCGGCTGATCTTGTTTTGAACCTTTTTCTTACTTTTTAATTTTTATATCTGGTTACTTGTAAACGGAGCTGATGTACTAGAAATCTAGAATATCCCAAAAATTAATTTCAGAGTACAATAGAACCCCAACCCAATATTTTCTCTATATTTACTCATAATTTATATTATTGACTGTTCACGAATCGAGCCGAGCCGAGTTTTAACCGAACCGAGCCGGGCTTTAATTTTTTTACTGACGAGCCGAACCGAGCTTTTATATCTAACAAAAATTGTGTTCAAGCTCGTTAACTAACGAGCCGAACACGAGCTTGTTCGCGAACAAATACAAGCCGAGCCGAGCCAGAAAATAAATAAGGACAAACCGCTAGTTGACTCTTAAATAGCTAACCAAATAATTTATTTATTTTTTCGAAACTTTATATATATATATATATATATATATGTGTGTGTGTGTGTGTGTTAACATCCATACGGTTGGATAGGTAAAAAATATTTTTTAAAATATTGAAACACTAAATTAGGATTAAACACTTGTTAGTGGTACTAGTCAAACTTCTACTTGACTGTTAAAATAGCAAACCAAATAAAATTATTATCTCCCGAAATTTTGGTTACATCACTAAAATCTATCTATCTATATATATTATATGTTGAATACTGAGTTCAATGACATATGTAAACTATAAAAAAAACCCAAAAATATTACTTTTTTTCGAGCTTTAACGAGCCGAAAATATTACATGTTGAACGTACTAAAAGCTCAGCTCGAGCTCGTTTAGTTAAGAACAATTTTTTGTGTTCGAGCTCGAGCTCGTTAACTTAACGAGCCTAGCCGAACGAGCTCTTAACGAGCCGAGCTCGAGCTTGTTCGCGAACAGCTCGGTTCGTTAAACAGCCCTAAGCCGGTGCATGTACGGATTTTTTTAACAAATATAAATTCATCTTAATAATTTGTATGATATATACTAGTGTTTTATCCGTGTTATGCACTGAACGATTATTTTTATAAAATAAATTTGTATATTTATAAATTCAAGTATATATTATTTCGATATCATTTATATAATTTTATTACATAATATAGGTATAAATTTTTTAAGAAAATTATATTATTTTTTAAATACTCTGAATTTGATCAACTGTAAATGTCCCTCGTATTATATGAAATGAAATAACCAATAATTTTTTTTCAATCAGATATTATATAAGGATCGATTATCGTTTAGAGATCATGAAATGAAATCCCTGCTCCCGGTTTAGGACCTAAAATATGAATTATCTCGATTCAGTTTCATAATGATTCCTAAATTTGCATCGATGCTGGTCTAAATTAATATGTTTTTACAATATGAAATATTGAAAAATAATAAGAGAATAAAAAATGTACATATAAAATTATATTCTTATCAACAATAATGTAATACTTATGTATAATTTTTTTATAGTATACATGAGGATTAAAGTTAATATTACCTAAAATAAATCTCAAACTCTATTATTATCTACTTAGATGATTTCTAATTAGATAATGAAAAGATTCTATTAGATAAGTTATAATCAGATAATGAAAAAGGAGTTGATTAATTTTATTGTATAATCAACAATTGTATTGGTTAAAATAATTTTTATTTTATGATTGGTTAACTATTGGCATAAGGTTGTAGAAGGAAAGTTGAAGAATAAATATTATTGGTCTAAAATTTAGGAATGACTTCTGATTGGTCCTAGAATAACTCTTATTTTCTGATTGGTTAACTGGATAGTGTGGTAGAAGAAAAATTGGAGAATGAAATTATGACTGGTCTAAAATTTAGAAACGACATCTAATTCATCCTAAAATAATTCATATTTTCTGATTAGTTATCCGCAGTGTGGTAGACTCAGGTATTATAATAAAAGATTTATTTTTAAATTCGTATGATATATGTTTACTTTCTAAAAAATATATTTGTATTAATATATATAATTTTAATTATTTTACTCATATTTTATAACTATTTTATACATAATTAGATTAAAGATTTTCATTTTAGTGATATTAAAAAGATTTAGTGAATATTTATTTAATTATATTTGAGTTAGAATAGAAATAGGAAGTAGAACATTGAAAGTATCACTCATCCTTTATATTTAAATATTATATATAAATGTCTTATTTTATAATATACTCCTACCAGTTTATCAAATAATAATATCTTGACAGTTCATATTTATTCTGCTGTACTCATAATACATAAAATAAAAATCATATTTTGATTACAAAACTTATTTCTATTTCATTTATAAAATATTCTTTTATTTTGTTTAGAACATAAAAAGTTGTTAGGAATCATTAAGTTTTGATGATAACATAAAAGTTTGTAACATGTTCAATTAGATTCTTTATCATTTTGTCATTATAAATGTTATATGTCTAATTTTAAGATGCATCAACGGATAAGTAGAATACGATGACTAATTGTAAATATCCAGTGCCATGTAATTTTATCTAAGTGAAGGATGATCAACGGATGAATATCAACATTTCAACTAACGAAGTCTGTACAACTTTCAACCGATGAATATCTGCGATAATAAAGAGGAAACAGAAACACGTCTGTTTTATACAATGCAATTTCGATTATTTGAAGAAGATCAGTCAAAGATGAAGACAATTCAGAAGACAGGCATAAGACAAATGTGGTGCAGCAAAGTATAGTTTAGACTGCAATTTTTGTATTCTAGTTATCTTTGTAAATTTGGGATATATAACCAAGTTAGTAGCAATATTAGAATTGTTCGAAACGTTAGCAGAGCTAGAGTTTTACTTGTGAGTTCTAGTGTTGAAAACCAGCAGTTGTGAGTTTGTAAAAAACCACAGATTCTTACAGTTATTATATTCTGTGTTTAATAACAATTGGTATTAGAGCCAGGTTCCCAACGTACAGTGAAAAAGATCAACACAGCTAAAGAAAGATGGGAAAGATGCTGGAGTGGAGATACCTGTTCTTGACAAAGATAATTATTTTCAGTGGAAAGTCAAAATGCATCTGCACTTGCTGTCAATTGATGAAAGTTATGTCTGTTCGGGTTATACTGAAATATTCATTTGAAGTATATAACAATTATTTGAGAATCTTGAATGCATGTTTTCACATTGTCTGTATATTATATATCGTAGACAATCTAGTATCAAATGGGATAGCAGAAGATTAGATTGTTAGACTCCTTATATAATATAATAAAGGTTCACAGTCGAGGTGGTGTTAGACAAACCACTGGAACGGCTGAAGTATTATTTGGAAATAGTTTATCTTGACCATTGAATAATACTTATATACTTTGTGTATATTGAACGGGATCAAAATAGTAGAATAATTATTTCTTTAATTCTGACAATAAAGAACTAAGATTTTATGATGTTTTTAATGCTTAAGTTCTTAATCCGGATATAGTGATTGACACTTGTATTTAATGCACATGCCTTGACTCATAAGTTAAGTAATTTATTTTAAATTACGAATTCATGTATTGGGCAATGACATTATATATAGAGTGGGATATTGACTATAGAAAGAAACCGTGTCCGAAAAATATATTCGGGTGATGATGTCCTCTTGAAAGCTCATAAAGATAATTATGCTTTAGTCCTGCAGGCAGATGTGTTCTTGCATAATTATAAGGTTTAGTGGATGATCAAGGATAAAAGATATTGATTAAATTAATTGTCAGAAATTAATTTAATTAATGGACATGCGATATCTTAAACATGGGGAATTTATAAGCAATTAATATGGGAGCCGAATTAAATAATTAATTTACTAAATTAGGAAATGTAGTGCGAATATTAATTCTTTAGTGGATTAATTAATATTTAATGACATTGGGCCTGGCCCGAAATGTCATTAGAAGGCCTGACCTAATGGTCCATGATCCCTACTATAGCCTATATATATTCTCGTTCTCCTAAAGCTGAAAGACACACCAAAACGAATTCATCCTAGAGTTTGAGAGAGGCAGATTTTTTCTCAAGGAGACAGCTAGGGTTTTGGGTTTTCGGAACTTTAAGGAGAGGCACACCTTGGGAGATCGAAAGTCACACTTCGTCCAAGAAGAATCAGGGAATACAGTAGAAGACGTGGATTTGAATCGCTTGCGTCGCAGCGATTAAGGTTAATATTCTGTTCGAACTTTTAATTATTATCATAAAACGCAGAGCCAAGGTCTGATTGTTCCTACAATGGCATCAAAGCCAGGTTGCGGTTCTGCGATTTATGATATGTAGTCCATGTCATGATTATATATACATGTATGTAGTGGTTCTGTGATGCAGGTTGTTATCCACTATTATGGCCGTGTTTTAATTCTGTTATGTTTGGATTCCACGTGGTTTATCGTGGCTGTTGTAAATCATGAGGGTTGATCATGATAGTTTAATCTTGTAATTCAATTTTGTAATTGTTTTAGATTATGATCTAATGTAATAGAATAGACTGGTTCGTCTGTACAATTTGTATGTAATTGTTTGATCAACGGGGCTGCAAGAAACAGAGATCTTCTGCTGCTGCAATTTGATTTCGAGGGTGCTGCACTGTTTTGGCCGTAAATTTTGCATACGATGTCCGATTTGCGTGAACGAGCACTTTTCGGAGACGGTAGAACGAGACGGACCTAGTTACAACCTGGTCAATTCCGATTGGGATGAATTTGAGGCTTTTTTTGGAATTTTTCGAGGCATTCTGAGGTCGTTTAGGCCTCCAAACGGGCTCTCGAAGTTTTTTGGAATCTTTCGAAGCTGATTTTTCAGTGGCCATAATAGTGGATGTGTTTTATTATGATTTACATAATTCTTGATTATTGTTGTTATGTGTTTCTTGTTTTTGTTGTTATGCCATGTGATACTAACCCTTTGCATGCTAGAATGACATGGACATAGGGATGTTTTTCATTAATGTTTTAATCATAATAGTATGCTGCCATGTTATTTGTTCTTTGTGTTGATATGACCATGATAGTATGCATGTGGACTTGGTAAGTCCTAAGGGAAAGTGCTACCGGTGCAAGCAGTCGGGTCACTGGAAACAGGATTGTCCTCTTCCTAAGAAGACAAACAATACTGGTATGTCTCTTTCTCTAGTTATAGAAACATTTATAGCGGCTATATCTACGAGCACTTGGTGTGTAGATACTGGAGCTACTGATCATGTTTGTAACTCTATGCAGGGGTTCCAGCAATCCAGAATGCTTAGAGATGGTGAGATCTACGTGTTCATGGGAGATGCTACGAAAGTAGCAGTAGTTGCAGTAGGAGTTATTCATTTATCTTTTGGTTCTGATAGGATTTTGGTTTTGAACAATTGTCTTTATGTACCTTCTTTTAGAAGGAATTTGATTTCGGTTTCTAAACTTGCTATGGATGGTTATAATGTTTGTTTGGATCGTAATGTTTCTATTATGATGAATAAACGGATTATATGTTCTGGTACATTGCAAGACAATTTGTATATAATTAATCCTAGTCAACCTGCACTGCAACTACAACATAAGGTATTGAACAACACATCTTCTACCTCTAATAAAAGAAAAGAACCTTCTAGTTTGAACCAAACATATCTTTGGCACTTGAGATTAGGTCATATTAACTTGAAGAGGATTCAAAGACTGGTAGTAGACGGGCCTTTAGGCTCATTGGCAGTGGAGCCATTTCCAGTTTGTGAATCCTGCTTAGAAGGTAAAATGACCAATAGGCCTTTCAAGGCAAAGGGGAATTGAGCCAAAGAAGTGTTAGGATTGGTTCACTCTGATTCATGTGGACCTATGAATATCCAAGCAAGAGGTGGTTATGAGTATTTCATCACTTTTATTGACGATTATTCTGGATATGGGTACGTTTATTTGTTGCGCCATAAGTCTGAGTGCTTTGATAAGTTCAAAGAGTACAAAGCTAAAACGGAGAAGCGACATAATAAAAGTATCAAGTCACTACGATCTGATCGTGGTGGCGAATACTTGCTTAGGGAATTCAGGGAATATTTATCAGAGAATGGGATAGAATCCCAGTTAACTGCACCAGGCACACCCCAGCGGAACGGTGTAGCAGAGAGAAGGAACCGGACTCTTTTAGAGAGTGTTAGATCGATGATGAGTTATTCGGATTTACCCAAGTCATTTTGGGGACATGCCTTAGAGACAGCAGCTTATCTTCTGAACTTAGTACCTTCTAAGTCGGTTCCTAAAACCCCTTTAGAATTGTGGACCGGGGACAAACCGAGTCTAAGACATATTCGGATATGGGGTTGTCCAGCACATGTGCTGAACAAGAACGCGACTAAGCTAGAATCTCGTACTGAAGTAAAGCTGTTTGTAGGCTACCCCATGGGAACAAAAGGTTATTTATTTTATAGTCCTAAGGATCGGGATGTCACTGTTAGCACCAATGCAAGATTCTTAGAGGAAGACTATATAATGAATCACAAACCCATGAGTAGTATCGTTTTAGAGGAACTAGTGGGAGGGACGAATAATGAACCTGTAGTACAAGTAGAACAACCACAGCAGACTGTGCAACCAGTCACTAATACCGCACCAGTTCCTCGTCGTAGTGGGAGGGTTGTTCGACAGCCCGACAGATTCATGTTTTTGGGAGAGTCTTCGGACTTGGTCTCTAGTGAACATGATGATGATCCCCGGACATACGAAGAGGCAATACAAGACAAAGATGCAAGTCTTTGGCAAAAAGCAATGGATTCTGAGATGGAATCAATGTATTCTAATCAGGTCTGGGAGCTCGTGGAACCACCCAAAGGTGTAAAACCTATTGGATGTAAGTGGGTCTACAAGAAAAAGAGGGGATTAGACAAAAAGGTGAAAGCCTGGAAAGCAAGACTTGTTGCGAAAGGGTATACTCAGAAAGAAGGTATCGATTATGAGGAAACCTTTTTGCCAGTAGTCATGCTTAAGTCAATCCGTATTCTTTTATCTATAGCAGCTCATCTCGATTATGAGATTTGGCAAATGGATGTCAAGACAGCTTTCCTTAATGAAAATCTTGAGGAAACCATCTATATGCAGAAACCAGAGGGATTCATTAAAGAAGGCCAAGAGCATCTTGTATGTAAGCTGAAGAGGTCTATTTATGGACTTAAACAAGCTTCTAGGTATTGGAACATTCACTTTTATCAGGCAGTCCAGTCGTATGGATTTGATCAATGTCCAAGCGAAGCATGCGTGTATAAGAGATGTGAGGGAAATGCAGTGATTTTTCTAGTGCTTTATGTTGATCACATTTTACTCATTGGAAACAAAGTTAAGATGTTGTCTTCAATAAAGGCATGGTTGTTCAAACAATTTGAAATGAAGGACTTAGGTGAAGCAGCATACATCCTTGGGATCAAACTTATAAGGGATCGCAAGAAAAGGATGTTGGCTTTATCTCAGGAGCCCTACATAGATGACGTATTAGCTCGTTTTAACATGCAGGACTCCAAGAAGGGTAATTTACCCTTCAGACATGGAGTTACTCTATCAAAGAGTCAGTGTCCTTCGACACCTAAGGAGATAGTGAACATGAAGGCAGTTCCTTATGCTTCGGCATGTGGAAGCCTAATGTATGCAATGTTATGTACGATTTCCAGACAGATAAGGATATGAGAAAGTCCACCTCGGGATGTGTTTTTACTTTGGGAGGTGGAGCCGTAATATGGAGGAGTGTGAAGCAGAAATGAATCACAGACTCAACCATGGAAGCCGAATATGTGGCAGCCTCTGAGGCAGCCAAAGAGGCTATATGGTTCCGAAACTTCCTGCTGGATTTGGATGTGGTTTCTAATCTGCCACAGCAAATCACGATTTATTATGATAACACTGGTGCTGTGGCGAATACCAAGGAACCACGGGCCCATAAGGCATTGAAACACATAGAGCGTAAGTATCACATCATACGACAGTTCGTTAAGCGAGGAGATATCATTGTGACTGATATAGCATCGAAGGATAACCGGGCAGATCCTTTCACGAAGAGCTTACCAGCTAAGGCTTTTTAGGAGCACGTGGAAGCGATAGGAGTCAGATACTTGGTCACATAGTTGTTATAGTTGGTAGTGGATTGCTTGTAATAAACACTGGTATACTCAAAGAATATCTTGAGTATAAGTGGGAGATTATTAGGGTTGTACTGAAATATTCGTTTGAAGTATATAACAATTATTTGAGAATCTTGAATGCATGTTTTCACATTGTCTGTATATTATATATTGTAGACAATCTAGTATCAAATGGGATAGCAGAAGAATTGTTATTTTACACCAACTATGAGAAAGATTGTAGAAGGGGGGGGTTGAATACAATCTTTTACAAATTTAAAAGATTCAAGGATGATACACTAAAACACAGTAAACAGAAAAACACCAAGTATTAAAAATACGGGTGGATTGAATGATCCACCCGTGAGATTTTATATAGAAGAATCTGTGGATTGTTTACAATTCGCACAGCTGCTGGTTCATCACTCAACAAGTTCTAACTCTCAGATTTTTCTCTCAAGTAATTTGAACAAGTTCAACTGATGCTACTAACTTGGTTATATACTCCAAGTTTTACAAAGCTTCTAGCTAGAATACAAAATGCACTCTAATCTAAAAACAATGCTGCACAACTTTGTCTTATGCATGCTTTCTGAGATGTCTTCATCTTTGACCATCATCTTGATTTGATCCAGATTGCACTGCATGAGATAAGTATGTTTCTGCTTCTTCTTTATTTTCCTAATTAGGCTTCCATGTCTATTTTAGTGTAATTCGATCCATGTGATTTGTCAGACTTAAGCTCTAGTCACTTTCAACTGCTCTTTGCTTCATCAGTTGAAAGTTCTGGTTACTTTCAACTGCTCTTGACTTCATCAGTTGAATGCCCGGCTCATCAGTTGAATGAATTACAAACTTCATCAGTTGAATGCTGTTCCAGTCTCATCAGTTGAATTCCTCAGCATCATCAGTTGAACACTTTGTCTTCAGTTGAATGCTTGATTTTCATCAGTTGAAACATCATCCAGTCTTCATCAGTTGAATAGTTACATCTCATCAGTTGAATATCCTTCACTTAGATAAAATTACATGGCATTGGATATTTACAATTAGCCATCCTATTCTACCCATCCGTTGATAATTCCCAAAGACAAGAAACATAACAATTACAACTGAAATTTGATAAAGGTTCTAAGTAAGACATGTTACAAAATGTTTATGTTATCATCAAAAATTATTGATTCCTAACAATCTCCCCCAATTTATGACTGGAGAAGATGCAGACATAAATTCTACACTTGATGATAACAAAAACATTAATAAAATAAAATGCAGAATTTAAATACAAGAGTTAGAAAAGATTACAGATGATTATGCTCCTCTAGACTGAGCAGTTACTTGTTCCTAGAAGATCTTCTTCTTCTGGACTTAAGTTTTTCTTCAAGAATATTAATTTGCTTCTGAAAGATCCTGTAGAACCATTCTTCATCACTATCTTGTCTGTTGAGCTTGGATTGGAGAGTCTTCAGAGTATTCAAGCTAGCAACCTTGAGTTGATCTTTAGGTCTGAAAAATCTCCTAACACCTTGATTGTCCCTAAATTCCATAACTGGAGTAGGTTCATGATGAATTTTCTTTCCAGTGTAGGGAATTTTCAGCCTTCTTTGTAGACTAGCATCTGAGTTCCATTCCTTCCTGATCTCAAGGATTCTCTTTAGTACCATTTGCTTTGCAGGTGGTGTAAATCCTCCAGTCCTCTTCATAGATCCATATATTTTTGTTAGAGAACTGAATCCCTCAGAATTCAGAACTCTGTGAAGAGGCCAGATGACATCACCCTTGTTTTTGTAAGAGAATACCAATCTTTCAGGTAACTTTGAAGTTGCTTCTATTCCTCTTACTTCTTGAAGATCATCCAGCTCCAGATCCAACTCAGAAATTTCTTCAATGTTAGCAATGATGAGATAGTCATCAGGGTTCTCAGGTTCTTTTGGAGGTTTAGGAGGGTTAGCCATCCTTTTAGCCACAGATTTGACTTTCTTCTTTGGCTTGGAAGGTTCTTGAACAAGAAAAGCTGGAATTGGGATATCTTCCAAGTCAACTGGCTCCTCCTTTGGCATTATTGGCTCATCATGGAAGTTGACATCTGGATGTACCACTGTGGTGTCCTTGATTGGAGAAGAAGGCTTTGAGATAGGCTTTTCTGGCACTTCTTCTCTTCTCTTGGCTGCCTCAGGCATCTTAGTCTTAGATTTGACTCTCTTTTTCTTTGGAGAAGATTCAAGAGGCAATCTTTCCTCATTTAAAAGCTCAGCTGCCAACTCCTCTTCCAGCTCAATAGCATACCTTTCATCAACCTCTATTTGATTTAAAGTGAGTTGGGATTCAAACTCCTCTTTTTCACATTCTCTGGCCACCTCTTCAGCTTTTGCAAATGAGTAGTGAGGATGGCCAGTTCCAATAAACAGCTTCTGGCCTTCTCTATGGATGATGGCAAAATGAGCCTTTAAGGCCACATCTGCACAGTCTTTATAACTTTTGATTTCTTGGCCCAAAAGCTTGTATTCATTTTTGTCAGGCCTGGCTAGTGGAAAGTAGATTGAGCTTGAGTCTTTTCCAGGCCTGGAGTAACCACAATTGTTTGGAAACAGAATTGGCTTGAACTCATTCAAAAATGATGGCTCACCCTTTTCTGTCTTGGAGGGAATAACAATCTCAGGTGTGATTACCCTGAGAATTGTGGTTGTGGTTGGAAAAGAGATTTGAGCTGTGGTGGCTGTAGAAGATGTAGATGATTTCTTGCCCAATTGAGCCACTCTCTTTGCAATGGAGTCCAATTCTTTCATCCTTTCAATCTTTTGCTTTTCCCTTTCAGTGTGGAAAGGAGGAGGAATTTGACTGATCAATTCTGCAGGAGTTGGTAATTCTTTCTCCCCCTTTTTGTTAGCAGCAAGTGTAAGGGATGGACTGGGAAGAGAAGCACCAGAGGCAAGAAGAAGATGTTGAAGGAGTCCAGTCTGAATTCTTTGATGCTGCAACATCTCATCCATTCTAGAGTTTAAGATATAGACATTGCCTTCCAGAGCTTCTACTTGCTTTTCCAATTGCAGTTGTTTTTGCTCAGAACCAGAAATAGCTGATTTGACCTGAGCTGGAAGCTTTTCATCAATTTGTTTGGTCAGATCAGTCTTAACAGAGGCAATGAGACAATTGAGATGCTCTATCTCTTTCTGAAAGTGGAGAGATTGATATTTGTGAAGCTTGAGGTTTTCCAGAGCTTGACTGGCAATGGTGGCAGAGATGGCTTGAGAGGAGGATGAGCTTCCAGGTTGTGATTGAAGAAGAGTGGAGGCTTGCCTTTCCAGCTCCATGCTAACAACAATTGCATTGGCAGACTGCATGGAGAGCCATGAAGGCAGAGAAGTTGTAGGTTGTTCACCAAGAGATTCCTCAAGAGCATCATTGAGGTCTTCATCACTATCATCATACTGAAAATCATCTCCAGCATTGGCAGGCAGAGCTGTAAATGCCTCCTTTGCTCTAAGCATGGAAGATGTAGTGTGAATCAGATTAAGGTGCCTCTCAGCTGCTTGATTATCCAATCTTGCAAAATCTTGAATGGAAGACATTCCATGAGTAAAAGTCTCAGGGTCTAGTGAAACACTATCCAATATGGATCTATATTCAGCTTGAATCTCTTGTTCACTAAACCCTTCATTCACACCTGCATTTCTCTCATTATCTCTCTTTTCTTGCATCAAGGGCTCCCCTTGGCTCACCACACAACTCACCTCTCCCTCACTTACCCTTACTAAAGGGTCACTCATATCCTCTCCTTTTTCCTGGCTAGAAGAAAATGCCAGACTCTCCACACCCTCTCCTTTTGCCAGCTCACTAGGCTGCCTCTCCACTCCATAGCTCACTCCACTCAATCCTAAAAGTGTTTGTGCTACCATGTGATCAACTGCTGTAGAAGAAGGTAAAGTAATTGAAGTAGTAGCAGTTGTCAACTGATGAGAGACATCAGTTGAAACATGAGTAAAGGAGGCATTCAACTGATGAGAGCTGTTAAGCAGATCAGTTGAAGGACAAACACTTGTCAACTGATGAGAAAGATCAGTTGAAGAAAATGAAGAAATAGGTTTAGAGGCTGTGATAGTTGAGTCTGTGGTGATTGATTTTAATGGTATATCCACAGAGCACACTTTCACAAAAGAAGGAATTGGAAGAGAAAGATCCAACAAATCATCAAAGTGATGATGATCAATCTCAGAGGGGGACTTCTCCATGAAATCTAAAGATGGAGAATTTACAAGTGTGGTGTGAATCAATTCCACATCCACAGAAGAGGTTGGGGATTGTGTTTGAGTTGTAGAAATAGTAAGATCATGAATATGGGTAATTGGATTTACTGAAGAAGGGGGCTGTGACTCCACATTTATTGGAGTCACATCAATCTGAATTTGAGAAATGACAGGAATACATTCCTGTGTGTGTGCAGAGTGCTTTGATTCATCACTTCTTTTCTTCTTTCTCCCATAGGCTTTAACAGGTGAAGAAGTGGTGTCCCTCCCCCTTTTTGACTGTGTCCTTGGCTGAGGACTGTTTTCAATAACAACATCCTTTTGGGAGGATGCTGCTAGGGATGTGCTTAAATCCATATTAACATCTACAGTCTTTTGGGAGACTGCAGAGTGGCTAGGCTGGTTAGCACTCACCTCTCCATCCTTATCCTTAGGGTTTCTTTGATGATCACCCTTTCCCTCCCCCTTACTTCCTCCAATCACACTCCCCTCAGGCTTGTGTTTCTTAGTTTTTACAACAGATGCCTTTTGGGAGGCATCTGAGGTTGGTTTAGAAGACTTGGTTTTAGAGGGTTTTGCTACTTGTGTAGGCTGTTGATGGGCCTCTTCAACAGCCCTGATAGCAGAAAGCAAAGAAGTTGAGGGTTGAGAGAGAGTAGTAGGAAAGCCATGTACCTCTTTGTGCTTTCCAGCCTCCATTGTTGGCAGGTACACCACCTCCAAGGAGGGGTATAAATTCATCCTAAAGAGGTCTTTAAAGACTCTCTTTTCCTGCACAAAACTGGGAAGCTTGGCTTCCTTGTTAGTAATAACTAGCTTATCATTGAGATGATTAGCTAGCATCATAAGAAATCTGACATAATATATATTCCTAGGTCTATCAGTTTTATCACCTAGTTTCTCCCCAATTTCTTGGATCATCAAACCACCAAAGTTGAAATATTCATTAGTCAGGTACATGTAAAGCATTTGTAAGATCTGGGAAGTAAGAGCATTGAAATTACTAATCTTACCAGAAAATGCCTTAATAAAAGCATCACATAAATAACTCCATTCTCTCCTAAGACCCCTTCTTTCTATTTTACCTAAGGCATCAGTTGGCAAAACATAATTCATGGCATAAAGTAAATTAACCAACTGATTATCACTAGGCAAAGATAAAACAGTATTTTCAGGAATCTTAAAGCATGCTTTCATAACATCAGCATTAACAGAGTAAGATTTATTATTGACAGAGAAAGTTAGAGTTTCATGCTCACTATTAAACTCTGCAGAGGTCCACATTTCCTCAACTATTTCATGGTAGATGATGGGAGCTTCAGTCATAGCATAAGAGAGCTGGCTTGACTTGATGAACTCCATCATCCTGTGATACTCTTTCTCCTCCACAGCCTTGGTATCCACAAATGACGCAAAGTTGTTCTTCTCATAGATAAACCCACTTGGTGCAGTGTACTTCTTCATTGGTGCCATTGCAGTTACAGAGAAAGCTTGAAGAAGAATTAGAACTTGTTTTTGCACAGAGAGAGAAGAGAGCTTTGAGAATTCGAAAGAGTAAGATGAAAAGAAATGAAAATAGATTAAAACACTTAAATACTTTCTCAGAAAATTGCTGTGATTGGCTGAGAAATTACCGTTGAGAAGAAATTACTCTTATTGAACTCTACAAAAATTACACACACGATCGTGTGTATAAAGTAGGTGAGAGACAAAAGAAATTTCAACGGCTCAGATCTGATAATACTTTCAACGGATGAAATAAGCGCCTCTTTAAACTTCCTATTCAACTGATGAAGATCAGTTGAAGGCGTCTTCAACTGGTGTCATCAGTTGAATGAAAAACAGCGCAGGAGGATATTGTGTCAAACATCAGTTGAAACAATTTCACTAGTTCATCAGTTGAAATATTATAGATTTTATCCAGAATTATAATTAATTCAATTTTGATAAATCAAAATTAATCAAATTCTGGCTGCCAAATTACAGAAAAATTCACTCTAAATTAGGAGAAATTTAACATACCTAATTTACTCACCAACCTTGTGAATGTGGATTCATCAAGAGGCTTTGTGAAGATATCTGCAATTTGTTCTTCACTTGGAACAAAATGCATTTCAACAGTACCAGCCATCACATGTTCCCTTATGAAGTGGTATTTGATGTCAATGTGCTTGGTTCTTGAGTGTTGTACTGGATTTTCAGTTATAGCAATAGCACTGGTGTTGTCACAAAATATTGGGATTTTTGAGAGGTTTAATCCATAATCAAGTAATTGATTTCTCATCCACAATAATTGTGCACAACAGCTTCCAGCTGCAATGTACTCAGCCTCAGCTGTAGAGGTTGATACAGAATTTTGCTTTTTGCTAAACCAAGAAATCAGTCTGTCACCAAGAAATTGACATGTGCCTGTTGTACTTTTTCTATCAATTTTGCATCCTGCAAAATCAGCATCTGAATATCCAATTAGATCAAATCCAGAGTCTTTAGGGTACCAAATGCCAAGATTTGGTGTTCCCTTAAGATATCTGAATATTCTTTTTATAGCAATAAGATGTGATTCTTTAGGATCAGATTGAAATCTAGCACAGAGGCATGTAGAAAACATAATATCTGGTCTACTAGCTGTCAGATATAAAAGAGAACCAACCATGCCTCTATAATTAGAGATGTCCACAGATTTCTCATTAGGACTTAACTCTAATTTGGTGGCTGTTGGCATGGGAGTCTTAGCTTCTTTGCAATCCAATAAATCAAACTTTTTAAGTAGATCATAGATGTACTTAGTTTGATTTATGAATATACCTTCCTTTACTTGTTTAACTTGTAAACCAAGAAAGTAGGTGAGCTCTCCCATCATGCTCATTTCATACTGACTCTTCATAAGATTAGCAAACTTCTTGCAAAGTTTCTCATCTGTAGAACCAAAAATTATATCATCTACATAAATTTGAACCAGAATAAAGGCACCATTTACATTTCTGTAAAATAGTGTTTTATCCACAGTTCCTCTGGAAAAATGATTATCTAATAAGAATTGAGACAGAGTGTCATACCATGCCCTTGGTGCTTGCTTTAGTCCATAGAGTGCTTTTAATAAAAAGTAAACATACTCTGGAAATTCTGGATCTTCAAAACCAGGAGGCTGACTGACATATACCTCCTCTTCCAGTTCACCATTTAGAAAAGCACTCTTGACATCCATTTGATAAACTTTAAAGTTGGCATGAGCAGCATAAGCTAGGAACATTCTTATTGCTTCCAGTCTTGCAACTGGTGCAAAGGTCTCATCAAAATCAATTCCTTCAGATTGAGAGTATCCTTTAGCAACAAGTCTGGCCTTGTTCCTGGTGACAACTCCATTCTCATCCACCTTGTTTCTGAATACCCACCTTACTCCTACAATTGTTTTATTTTTAGGCTTAGGCACCAGCTTCCAAACATTGTTTCTCTCAAATTGATTTAATTCTTCTTGCATAGCAAGAACCCAATCAGCATCTTTGAGAGCATCTTCTATGACTTTAGGTTCATCCTGTGAAAGGAATGCACTGTACAAACACTCATCTTGAGTTGCTCTTCTTGTTTGTACAGATGCATTTGCATCTCCAATAATTAGCTCAAAAGGATGATCCCTTGTCCACTTTCTTTGTGGTGGAAGTGATTGTCTTGATGATGTGGCTTCATTGTTGAAGTTCAGGTTTCCATGTTGGAAAGCTCCCCCTAAATTTGACATCTCATTATTTCTAGACTGATTGAAACTTTGAGACATTCTTTCAACTGATGATCCTTGAGGTGTTTCAACTGATCCCTCCAATGTAGTTTCAACTGATGCTTCAGTTGAATTTCCAGTTGCAGTTGTTCCTTGCACTAGAGAGTCATCAGTTGGAATATTAATTCCAGGATTAATTCCAACATTTTGAATAATGTCATCATCATCATCACTGTCATACAGATCACCTTCACCTTCATTTTCAAATCTGAGATTATCATGAAATCCTTCATCTGAGAATCCTTGAATCTTCTTATCATCAAAAACCACATGGATTGATTCCATAACAATGTTGGTTCTCAGATTATATACTCTAAATGATTTTCCATCAGAGTATCCAACAAAAATAGCTTCATCTGCCTTGGCCTCAAATTTTCCAAGATTTTCACCTTGATTTCTTAGAACATAACACTTGCATCCAAATACATGAAGAAAGCTAGTTGTTGGCTTCTTTCCTTTGAAGAGTTGAAAGGGAGTTAGATTATGAGGTTTGGTAATTAGTGAAATGTTTTGAGTGAAGCAAGCAGTGTTCACAGCTTCAGCCCAAAAATAGGTTGGAAGTTGAGCTTCATTAATCATGGTTCTTGCAGCCTCAATAAGAGTTCTATTCTTCCTTTCAACAACACCATTTTGTTGTGGAGTTCTTGGTGCAGAGAACTCATGAATAATTCCTTCTCCTTCACAAAATTCTTTCATCACAGAATTCTTGAATTCTGTCCCATTGTCACTTCTTATCCTTCCAACTTTGACATCTGGATTGTTGTTTAATGCCTTGATATGATTGATGATGATTTTCCCAGCTTCATCCTTAGAATGCAAGAAGAAAGTCCAAGTGAATTTTGAAAAATCATCAACAATCACTAGGCAATATTTCTTCTTTGAAATAGACATGATGTTGACTGGTCCAAACAAATCCATATGCAAGAGCTGAAGGGGCTTCACAATTGATGAAAGAGTCTTGCTTTTGAAAGAGCTTCTCTTTTGCTTTCCTAGCTGACAGGCTCCACAAAGTCCATCTTTTGAGAATTCCAGCTTTGGTAGACCTCTTACCAAGTCCTTCTTTACTAACTCATTCAAGGTTTTGAAATTTAGATGAGACAATCTCTTATGCCATAGCCAACTGTCATCTGAGCTTGCTTTGCTGAGAAGGCAAGTGATAGATTCAGACTTGACAGAATTGAAGTCAGCTACATACACATTTCCTTTTCTTTGTCCAATCAGAACCACATTGTTGTCATCTCCTTTGGTGACAACACAGGCTGCAGGAGTGAAATTGACTTTGTAACCTTTGTCACAGAGCTGACTGATGCTAAGCAAGTTGTGCTTAAGACCAGACACCAATGCAACTTCATCAATGATGACATTCTCTTTAGCAATCAAGCCATATCCCATAGTATATCCTTTGCTGTCATCTCCAAAGGTAATGCTAGGGCCAGCTTTCTCCACAAACTTTGTGAGCAGGGAGGAATCACCAGTCATGTGCCTGGAGCATCCACTATCCAAGTACCACAAATTCTTCTTGTGGTTTCCCTGCACACATTTCACAAACAGATCAAGTTGATTTTGGTACCCAAATTGCTTTGGGTCCAGATTTGTTAGTCTTAGCAACCTTTTCCACCTTCTCAACCTTTTCCTTGGATTGAATAGGTTCAATCTTTGGTTTTGGTTGAGAAACTGGAATATCAACTTTGTTTTCAAACACAGGCCTTTGAGGCATGCATACATTGTTCATTCCATGCAAGTTTGAATGAAATTGAGGCATGTTAAAGGCATTGAAATAAGGATTGAACATATATGGCATGTTAGGCTGAGAATAAGGATTGTGAGGCAATAAACCAGGCATCATATTCATAGCAGATAAATTCATGTGAGGAACAGATGTCATAGGAATAGGCAAAGACAAATTAGGAGCAATCACAGTTTTACAATTAGCAGATAAATGATTTACACTACCACACTTACTGCAGGTTTTCCTAAGAGCACTAGCATGGGGAGTGTAATTGGTGTGCTTGTTAACTCCTATTTTGCCATTTCTATTTCCTTTCTTCTTTTTAGTCTCCTCAGATTTATGCTCACTAGTATCCAACTTCTTCTTGTTCTTGTTACTAGAATGAAGAGTGTTATTAACACTATCACTGGTCTCAGAAGAACTATTCTCACCTTTAACAAAATTCTTTTTAACAGGACCATATTTCTTGTTAAGCTTCTTGAGAACATTCTTGTCAACTGATGAGTTTTTGTTCAACTGATGACTCTCATCAGTTGAGACTTTGTTCTTCAACTGATGATCATCATCAGTATTCTCATCACCTGAACTGTTCTCAGATATCTTAAGCACTTTCTTATTCCTCTTCCATTCATTCTCCACAAAGGTTTCTCTGCCTTGCATGTTAATGATATTGGTGGAAACATCTCTACCAGATTTCCATTTGGCAATGATCTCTTGTTCCTTATCAAGCTGCTTTCTTATGACCTCTTCTCTCTTCAGAACAACCAAGAGATCATCCTTGGCTGTCTGACACTCAATCTTCAGCTTCTCAAATTCAATAAATTGAGCTTCTAAGGCACTGTTTCTATCACTAAGAAAGGTGTTAGCTTCCTTAATTCTACTGTTTTCCTTAGTAAGAGATTTTAAAGAAACATGCAAATGATACAGTTCAGTAGACATTTCATTAATGGTAGCATTGCATTCATCTTTAGTTAACTCAACTAGGTTTGTAGTGAATACCTGACTACTGCTTCCAGTGTTTTCTTCTTGATCTGTGGAGTTGGCCATTAGAGCTAGATTGACAAACTCCTCCTCTTCATCAGAATCATCTCCAGCTGCCCAATCATCCTTTGTGATGAATGCTCTTTCCTTTTGTTTGAGAAGTTCATAATATTTCTTTTTGTAGTCAATGTTTTCACTTGACTTCTTCTCAACTTTAGGCTTTCTGCACTCATTTGCAAAGTGACCTGCATTCCCACAGTTGAAGCACTTGAATTTTGATCTGTCTACCATGCTTCTATCAGACTTGGGATTGCCTTTAAAAGATTTTGCAGAATTAAAATTCTTTTTGAATTTCAGTTTGGAGAATCTTCTTGACAAGAAGGCTAGATGCTCATCAATTCCATCACTTTCTTCACCAGAGTCAGCTACTTCTTTCTCCTTTCTTCTTCCTTTGCTTGACTCTGAGCTCTCCTCTTTGACCAACTTCTCAGTTTCTTCAACTTGAGACTTTCCCTTGTCCTTGACAGTGTCCTCCAGAGATGCAACTAGAGCCACAGATGAATGCCCTTTCTTTTGGCTTTTCTCAATCTCTTCATCTTGTTCCATTTCAAGCTCATAAGTCTTTAAGGTTCCATACAGTCTCTCTAGAGTATAGTCTTTAAACTCTTGTGTGTTTCTGAGAGAGACTGTCATGGGTTTCCATTCTTTGGGAAGAGCTCTTAAGAATTTCAGGTTTGAATCCTTAACTTGATATACTCTTCCAAAGAGCTTTAGACCATTTAACAGTTTTTGAAATCTGTTAAATGTATCACTCAAACTTTCACCAGCCTTGAAATGGAATGACTCATATTGTTGAATCAGAAGCTGCATTTTGTTCTCTCTTACTTGCTCATTCCCTTCACAGATGGTCCTGATGGTGTCCCAAACTTCTTTGGCACTTGTGCAGCTAATAACACTATCAATCATTTCTTGATCCAAACCATTGAACAGAAGGTTCATGGTTTTCTTGTCCTTGTGCACCTCCTCAGTATCTTCTTGAGAATATTCATGGACAGGTTTTGGAATCATCTTACCTACCATGTCTTCACCATCAGCTCCCATGCTTGTGCAGACCTTCATGGGGACATGAGGTCCTTTTTCAATGCAGTTCACATAGCTTTCATCAATGGACAACAGATGCAGATGCATTCTCACTTTCCAGTGAAAATAGTTGTCTTTGTCAAGAACAGGAATCTTCACTCCAGCATCCTTCTTTCCCATCTTTCTCTAGCAGTGTTGATCTTTTTCCCTGTTTGTTGGGAACCTGGCTCTGATACCAATTGTTATTTTACACCAACTATGAGAAAGATTGTAGAAGGGGGGGGTTGAATACAATCTTTTACAAATTTAAAAGATTCAAGGATGATACACTAAAACACAGTAAACAGAAAAACACCAAGTATTAAAAATACGGGTGGATTGAATGATCCACCCGTGAGATTTTATATAGAAGAATCTGTGGATTGTTTACAATTCGCACAGCTGCTGGTTCATCACTCAACAAGTTCTAACTCTCAGATTTTTCTCTCAAGTAATTTGAACAAGTTCAACTGATGCTACTAACTTGGTTATATACTCCAAGTTTTACAAAGCTTCTAGCTAGAATACAAAATGCACTCTAATCTAAAAACAATGCTGCACAACTTTGTCTTATGCATGCTTTCTGAGATGTCTTCATCTTTGACCATCATCTTGATTTGATCCAGATTGCACTGCATGAGATAAGTATGTTTCTGCTTCTTCTTTATTTTCCTAATTAGGCTTCCATGTCTATTTTAGTGTAATTCGATCCATGTGATTTGTCAGACTTAAGCTCTAGTCACTTTCAACTGCTCTTTGCTTCATCAGTTGAAAGTTCTGGTTACTTTCAACTGCTCTTGACTTCATCAGTTGAATGCCCGGCTCATCAGTTGAATGAATTACAAACTTCATCAGTTGAATGCTGTTCCAGTCTCATCAGTTGAATTCCTCAGCATCATCAGTTGAACACTTTGTCTTCAGTTGAATGCTTGATTTTCATCAGTTGAAACATCATCCAGTCTTCATCAGTTGAATAGTTACATCTCATCAGTTGAATATCCTTCACTTAGATAAAATTACATGGCATTGGATATTTACAATTAGCCATCCTATTCTACCCATCCGTTGATAATTCCCAAAGACAAGAAACATAACAATTACAACTGAAATTTGATAAAGGTTCTAAGTAAGACATGTTACAAAATGTTTATGTTATCATCAAAAATTATTGATTCCTAACAAGATTAGATTGTCAGACTCCTTATATAATATAATAAAGGTTCACAGTCAAGGTGGTGTTAGACAAACCACTGGAACGGCTGAAGTATTATTTGGAAATAGTTTATCTTGACTATTGAATAATACTTATATACTTTGTGTATATTGAACGGGATCAAAATAGTAGAATAATTGTTTCTTTAATTCTGACAATAAAGAACTAAGATTCTATGATGTTATTAATGCTTAAGTTCTTAATCCGGATATAGTGATTGACACTTGTATTTAATGCACATGCCTTGACTCATAAGTTAAGTAATTTATTTTAAATTACGAATTTATGTATTGGGCAATGACATTATATACAGAGTGGGATATTGACTATAGAAGGAAACCGTGTCCGAAAAATATATTCGGATGATGATGTCCTCTTGAAAGCTCATAGAGATAATTATGCTTTAGTCCTGCAGGCAGATTTGTTCTTGCATAATTATAAGGTTGAGTGGATGATCAAGGATAAAAGATATTGATTAAATTAATTGTCAGAAATTAATTTAATTAATGGACATGCGATATCTTAAACATGGGGAATTTATAAGCAATTAATATGGGAGCCGAATTAAATAATTAATTTACGGTATTAGGAAAGGTAGTGCGAATATTAATTCTTTAGTGGATTAAATTAATATTTAATGACATTGGGCCTGGCCCGGAATGTCATTAGAAGGTCTGACCTAATGGTCCATGATCCCTACTGTAGTCTATATATATTCTCGTTCTCCTAAAGCTGAAAGACACACCAAAACGAATTCATCCTAGAGTTTGAGAGAGGCAGAGGTTTTTCTCAAGGAGACAGCTAGGGTTTTGGGTTTTCGGAGCTTTAAGGAGAGGCACACCTTGGGAGATCGAAGGTCACACTTCGTCCAAGGAGAATCAGGGAATACAGTAGAAGACGTGGATTTGAATCTCTTGCGCCGTAGCGATTAAGGTTAATATTCTATTCAAACTTTTAATTATTATCATAAAACGCAGAGCCAAGGTCCGATTGTTCCTACAATGTCAACTGCATAGAAAAAGGACCTCATGTTCCTATGAAGGTCTGTACTGGCATTGGAGCTGATGGTGAGCATATGGGAGGCAAGATGATTCCCAAGCCTATTTATGAATATTCTCCTGAAGACACTGAGGAAGTGCACAAAAATAAAAAGATCATGAAAATTCTGTTTAATGGCTTAGATCAAGAGATGTTTGACAGTGTGATAAGCTGCTCAACTTCCAAAGAAGTGTGGGACACCATCAGAACTATCTGTGAAGGAAATGAGCAAGTAAGAGAAAACAAGATGCAGTTGCTAATTCAATAATATGAGTCAGTCCATTTCAAAGCTGGAGAAATTTTAAGTGACACATTTAACAGATTTCAAAAACTGATAAATGGTTTGAAACTCTATGCAAGAGTCTATCAAGTCAAGGATTCAAACTTGAAATTTTTAAGGGCTCCTCCCAAAGAATGGAAGCCTATGACAGTCTCCTTGAGAAACATTCAAGAATTTAAGGATTGCACTCTTGAGAGACTATATGACACCTTGAAGACTTATGAGCTTGAATTGGAACAAGATGAGGAAATCAAAAACGGCCAAAAGAAAGGAAACTCATATGTGGCCCTTGTTACATCTGGTGAAGATGAAGTCAAGGAAAAGGGTAAGGCTCAAGCTGAAGAATGAATCAAGTTGGTCAAGGAGGAGAGCTTGGAATCGAGGAAATCAAAAGGGAAAATGGTTGAAGAAGCTGATTCTGATGAAGACACTGATGGAATTGATGAACATCTAGCCTTTCTGTCAAGAAGATTCTCTAAGTTGAAATTCAAGAAGAATTTCAATTTTGCAAAGCCACTCAAAAGCAATCCTAAATCTAATAGAAGCGTGGTTGATGGATCAAAATTCAAGTGCTTCAATTGTGGTTTAGCTGGTCATTTTGCTAATGAATGCAGAAAGCCCAAAACTGAGAAAAAGTTCTCAAAAAATGTGGATTACAAGAAGAAGTACTATGAACTTCTTAAACAAAAAGAAAGGGCATTTTTTACAAGAGAAGACTGGGCTGCAGAAGATGATTCGGATGAGGAAGTTCAATTTGTCAATCTTGCTCCCATGGCCAACTCCTCAGATGAAGAAGAAAACACCGCAAATAGTAGTCAAGTATTCACCATTAACCTAGTTGAATTATCTAAAGATGAATTCAATGCTACCATAAATGAAATGTCTACTGAATTGTACCATTTGCATGTCTTTTTAAAATCTTTGACTACGGAAAACAGTAGGATTAAAGAAGCAAACACATTTCTAAGTGATAGAAATAGTTTGTTAGAAACTCAATTTATTGAGTTGAGAAGTTGAAAATTGAGTGTCAAACAGCCAAGGACGATCTCTTGACTATTTTGAAAAGAGAAGAAATCATTAAGAAACAGGTTAAGAAAGAACAAGAGGTTATTGCTAGATGGAAATTCGGGAGAGATGTTTCTGCAAACATCATTGACATTTAAGGCAAGGAGACATTTGTTGAAAATGAATGGAAAAGAGTAAAGAAAATTCTTGAGGTTTCTGATGCTAGTTCAACTGATGAGCTTACGGATGTTGATAATCCATTGAAATCTAAGAGCTCAATAGATTAGTGTTATATTAACCAACCGATTATACGTTCTCATGAAAATTTAGCTTTTACATTTTATTATCTATATATAAATATTTTCTGTTATTAATCTGTGATGGTTATTATTCAATTAATTTTAAATCAGATTTTCATATTTTGTATATTTTCATATGTATGAGAAATGATATTCATTATGTAACAGATTAGAGCTATAAGGGGTTATGTAATGAGGTGTTTGTATTGAAATAGAATACGTTAGAGTTAAAAAAAAGTTATAATTTAATTTTTAATATCATTATAATTTTTTTATAAGATATTATATGATAATGTATTATAATGAGTGTTTTTAGTATTTAAAACTATTTAACAATGTAAGAGTAATAGACCTCCATATGTTGTAGACTTGTAGTTTTAGAGAGAGAATATCAAACCAAAAAATATTACTAAATAGTTGGATTACAAATTATACTCATGTTGATTTATTATAATAAAGTATAGATGTTGACTTATTATGCTACAGTATAGATAGTATAAATGTTAGGTTACCGGATATCGAGTTTTCAAATATTTTTAAAGATTAAGCAAATGCGAGCGAAGTTAACTATAAAATAAATTTTACTATATTGGTTCAGAGGTGCATATGTGAAATGTGATTATGTTCAGATTGGATTAGTCGTTCATCTCGGTTTAAGATTCTCGATTCGGCCAATTAATTACGTGCAAGATATTTTTTAGATTTGATTTTAATATTCAATTAATTATTATAAACTTTTTTAATTATATCTTATATAATAAATTAAATTAATATATCAAATATTATTATAAATATTATAAATATCTAATTATTAACTTAAAGGTTAATTATCTACTTGGTCACTTAAGTGGGCTTAATGTATCAAATTGGTCACTGAACTCAAAACGGTATCAAGATGATCACTGAAGAAGCCATAAGTAAACTTTTTTAGTAATACATCTTGAACCCACTTGATACCGTTTTGAATTCAGTGACCAACTTGATAGTTAACCCTTGACTTAATGATCATTTTTTCTATTAATACTCGATCATCCGATTAATTTGTTGATTTCCAATTCCTCCTGTTGGGGAATCATACGCAAATGATTTCAATAAAATCAACGACCCGGCAACACAGTTAGCGTGCGAGAACGGTCCGCGGCGGAAGAATCGGAAAAGGAAAAGAAAAAAGGTAGAAGAAAAAAGAAAGAATAGAATAGAATGGAATGTCCACTGACATACTTTAGTTCATAATGCTGGTACTGGTCTGGAATTTAGAAACCGCCTTCAAATTAGACTTGGATATCACTACTTCATTATTCCTATTCTCAGCTTCATTCCTTTATTTTCATGACCTGGCCTAGTTCTTTTATTTTCCCAGTATGTTTGAAATGTATGCTAGCTGCATGTATTTTTCCTTTCATATTTTGGAGCTACAAGTCTTATTTCTACATATAATTTTGGAGTAGTAGTGTATTAGTCGCAGGTTTGGTCGCCTTTTTTTCATTATTATAATAAGGACTTATTTTTTTAAGAAAATATATTTATATAATATGCAAATTCTAATATTTAATTTGTATTTAAATTTTTTTATCAAAATAATCCAAAAGTGCACATTTATATGCCTTTTCAAAATATAAGTGTCTTATTTCTGAAAAATAAGATAACTCAAACTCGTCAATTTTGGAAAGATGATATACCACATACGATTTGTTAACGGAAAAATTTGGGAGTCAACAAAGATTGAAAATGTAATAAGAATCAAATTCTGTGACTGTGACCGTTTTTCGGAACTCGTACCAGTGGGTCATTGTGATGAAAGTAAGATGGTTGAGATTGTTGGCTAAGGTTTGTTATTGTAAAGAAATCTTGGATTTTCTCCACAAGTCTCTCGGTCCCAAAAATTTTGCGTCCACAATACGCCTACATACCTCTATTTATATGAGATCGAATTATACGTAGTTCTTGTCGGCCAAGAAATCTATCAGGATTTAGTTTCCCTTCAACCATCTTCCTCGATGAGACATTCTATGACGAGACCTAGTTATGTGCCTCGAAACATGTCTGTCGGTCCAAGACTTTTCGAGTCACCCTCGGACTCGAAATATTCCAGATTCGTCACAACCGCTACTCCATGACTTACCCAAAATGCAAGGGCGCGTCCTTACTCCCTCATGAGGACAAACCACCAGACTCTGGAGCAAATCCTTCAAGAAAATGTTCCAAGCATACAAAATCTAAGTAGTCTGGTACACTCTATCAGCAGACTCTTGTCTTCACATTATAGACTTCGATTAGCTTCTTGTTGGAATATGCAAAGTATAAACTTTATTGCATTGACTCTTCTTCACCATAGACTTTGGTTAATTCCATACAGCTTCTATGCTAGACATTGTTCTGGTATTTCGATCATCATCACTATTATTTCTAATGATATTCCCATATTTATACTTTATACGTAGAGAATAATTCTTGGTTGATGATATCAAAATCCCATATATGTAATTAAGCACTAGAACAATTCAGACAAGAAATATCACATCTTATTCTTGAATCTTCATCTCTAGGTGATATTCTTCTAAATTCTGGATTTTGTTTTAAGAACTCATTGAGAGAAAATTCTTCCCTGCATCTAGCCAGTTCTTGATTGACTTTTTTTAACTCAAACATTTCATGATTTAGACCCATAATTTGATAGTGAAGGGCTCTCAATTTATAAGGCATGTAGTTCTGTTCAATCAAATCATCAATCAGAACTATATGAAGCTAACCATTCATTCTAGTGAAAGATGCATTTATAAGATCCTAAAAGATGCTTCTGTACGGATAGAGCTTTGACTTCAAGTTCTTCATCTCTTTCCCTTTGACCTGTGCGCCTCAACTTGAATGAATGGACTTCTCTATTTTCCAACCTGTAAATTTACTTAGTTTTTTCTTCAATTTTGTATGACTAGAACATTAGAGATCATGTCCACACTTGTGGAACTTCTACTTTTTCTTCAAAAGGCGTATTACATGAAAACCTGGCCTGCTTAGGATTTTCTGCCGACTAGCTCCATAACCAACACAGATAGAGAAATTAGACTAACCGAGCGATAAAACTTGATGGGTGGGAACTTCCCTGTGATATGCATGGATTAGAACACAATCCCCTTTCTTCAAATCATCTGACTGTCTCTTCAACTCGGGTGAACGCCCGGGAGCTGGTGAGATTCGAACCCATGATCCCTTGGATCAACGCATGGCCTCGTTTTCGAACTTCTACTCTTTTGTTTAGTAGAAAACTAGCATAAGCTAGTTCCTTTTCCTTTTTCAATTGAAACAGAGTTTGGAGATTCATCCATCTCATATTACAAGATTTCATAAAATAATTATTCATATTTCGCTTTGTGATAAATTCTTTTTTTTATCTTCTATCTTGGTAAAATCCTGCTTCTAAACTAAACAAGCTGAGATCAACTTATGAAGATTCTTATGTGTCATTATTTCACCCATCTTATCCCGTAGAGAATGAGGATCATTTGGAATTCCTTGTGCAATAATAATTTATTAATAATTCTTTGTGCACTAGCGTATTTTAATAGTTAATACATTTTATATATGTTTAAATTAATAATTTGTTTTAGTATGTTGTTGGTAGGATTCGAATCTTAGAGTTCTAGTAGCATCTTTGTGAAATATAAGAAAGTCAATGTAATGGTTCTCATCAATTAGTTTTAAGTGTCTAACAGTTAACTCTGATATAAACCTCCTTAAAAACTAGGAACTAAAATAAAATAAAAAATTTTGAATCACATTAAAATATAGCACATTTAGTTTGCAAATTGATCATTTGGATGGGAAGAAAAATACAACAAAGTCAGATTCCAAAAAAGCTCATCGATTGTTTAAAAAATTCAAATTAGAAACAGAAGGGATTATGTAGGGTCATGTATGGGAGGGTATATCTAAATGTGTGTGATGTGTTTCCCGGGGGGGGGGCATTAGATTAGATTCATCAAAGAGTTTAGATTAGTTTGTAGTTCTCATTTTAATTTTGGTTTGTATTTGATCAATTACACTTATATATTTATGAATTTTATAAAAATTTATACAATTTTAATAGATTTAATGTCAACCACATTAATATAAAATATGATAAGAACCTTTTTGTATATTTAGAACTAAATACTTTCTCAGTCCCTCTAGGCTTTTTTGCATTGGGGATGGAGAGTTCGACATGCATTTTAAGGTTCATATAAAGTATAGTTTCATAAATTATTTTAAACTTTTTCTTCTTATTAATAAAAAATTTTACACAAAAAAAGATAATTTTGAAAATAAGTTATGAAATTATACTTTATAGGAGCCTTAAAATGCATGCCAAGCAGTAAAAAAACTAAAAGGAAATGAGAGGGACAGAAAGAGTAATATATATATATATATAATTTTAAGATGTTATTTACAAGTTTCTAATCTTATTTATTATTAGTTTTAATATATGTTATAGTATATTTAATATGTTCTTGATGAAATTCGAACCTGAAACCTTAAGCAGCATCTTAGACAGTAATATAAAAAAATTTAAACTAATGATTCTAATCAATTTGATCAAGTAATCTAACTGTTATATTGCACTGTGGCAGATACATGATTCTACCTATAATCTCTTCACAAGTGCTCTGCATTCCAAACCTTCGAGATAGGCCTCCCATATAAGTCCTCCAAGTGGTATGTTCCATGCCATAGCACCACTCTGATCCAATATTACCCTTCTCAGTTTCCAAACACTTTATGACCCGTTATCTTCGTGATGTCCACTTCTGATATGCAGCAAGTCTAATATGATAATCTCTCTACTGACGATGACTCCAAATCATTCAAGGTCTCAGCAAGGCCGTCAAGGCCTCTGCAAGGCTGCCAAGGCTTCAGCCGAAAAAACCCCTCAACAAGTCAATTGGAAATGTGAATGAAAAGAGAATAGTGTATTCAATTGCAGGGTTACGGGTGATGGATGATTTGAGATCGAATAGGGGAAGGGAAGAGGTATGTTATTGATATGAAGAGAGAGGGACGGAAAAGGACGTTGGTTGTTTTTAGTTGATTTTATGGTTATTTTTAGTTGATTTCATAATTACTTTTGTGATATTAGTATTGGCCCTTGCAGGGCCACTTATTTTTTGTCTTTTGCAACCAGTGCAACTTATTATGCAATTAAATTTAATTTTCAACAGATTTTTTCAAAGTTGCGTTTGTGGTTGTATATATGGTTGCTAGCATTTGCAGATATGATTGCAAAAATTTTGTGAGGTTTAATTATTTATGAAGAAACCCCTATATATTTTGGTTGGATAAAAATATTTCGTAAAAATTTCACTCTTTTAAGATAAAGTATGCATTCAAAGAATTTATTTTCCTTACAAAGTATATTAAATTGCTAAATATGCGCTGTTGAATTTTTTTGATTAATTATTTTCTTTGTTAGCTAAATTAAAAAATTATTTAATACTATTTTCCAATCGCAACCCGTTATAATTTTAGTTAAAATGGATACATATTGCTGTCAGATATTTTTATTTATTTATATTTTAAATTGAACATTTTTAAACTTAAAATTTAATATGTTACTTGCGGGAATTAAATTATGAAAATTCGTATAAATTATTAAATATTTTATATAATAAATAATAGTAATTAAAACTTTAACCACTGTCATGGATATAAATAGAAAAAATAATCAAAAGTTTAAAAAAAAACAGATAATCAAAAAAAAAATTCAAATTCAAAATAAAGAAATCAAAACAAATTAAATATTATACATATACTCGATTATTGTAGTTTAATATACAATATACTAGCTTATAACCCGTGCAATACACGAGCAGTTATAATATTTGTTATTTTATCGTATATATTTTAAATTTAATAATATAGCATAGAACATATTATAAGTTAAAATGATACGTAAACCTAAATAACGACCCATCATACTAACCTAATTTTTAATGTTTGGTTAATATAATATGTTATAAATTAAGGAGGTCCATGGGCACAATACCAACCGGCTCACCAAATTCGACTAACCGACCAACCAACTAAACTTTTCATGTTTTGGTTTTAATAGTATAATAATATATGGTATAATATACATTCATAATATTACTTTTAAAGTGAGACCATTAGAGTATTTGAAAATAATGTTAATGTATTTTGGTTGAAAAATATCACCAGTTATTTCTTAATAAGTATATATAATAATATTATATATATATAGGCAATTGCTCAAATAAAAACCACTAAAATAAAAACTAAAATGGAAACCAAGAGAAACTATACATAAATGACCTCACCCACCCCTTATATGTCATCACCCACCTAGGCCCCACCCTCACCCCAGCCAATCCACCCCGGGCCCGCTAGGACCTCGCCCAGGTTCCTCACAGGCCCTGGACAGGCTCCTGACAGTCTTAAACAGCCAAATCTTGACCCCACCATGGTCCCACTAAGCCCCGACCCGACCCTATTAGGCCCCGCTTAGACCCCGTCGCGGCCCATCGCGGGGTCCATCCCCGGTCCCAAAACCGGCATCATTCTACTTAATCGCATTGGTTTGTATTTAGTTTCTACTGTAGTAGTTTCTATTGTAGTATATATATATATATATATATATATATATATATATATATATATATATAATATATATATATATATATATATATATATATATATAGAGGGTTACTCTAGTGAGAACTTCTTAAAATGAGAACCGTGAGAACTTCCTTAATTTATCATATTTTGGCTAATCTAAACATCAAACTAATGGGAACCCAATATAAAAAATGTATATAAAACTAGTCTCAGCCTAGCTAGTCAAAAAAAAATTCAAAAAAAAAAGTCCACTACCACGTCATCAGTGATTTTTTTTTTTTTGCTAGCTAGGTGGAGACTTTAATGATATTCATTTTCTGTGAAGGTGCCCCTGGCGGGGCCCCTCAAATAAATGAGATTTTGATAAATTAAAAAAGTTCTCACTGTTCTCATTTTAAGAAAGTTCTCATTTGAGCAAATGCCTATATATATATATGTGTGTGTATATATATATATATATATATATATATATATATATATGTATATATAGATATAAGCCCGTATTCAGCCTGGCCAACATTTAAATGTTTCGGTTTTATATATATTTATTTTGGATTAAAAAAAACCAAAAACACATGAAAGACAGAATTTGTTTTGAATTCAGAAAATGAATTATAAACATGGAAGTAGATGTGAGTTTTCTTATAGAACAAAATTTAATTTTGTTTTAATCTAACGGTGCTTATTCCAACAGATTGATAAGCTTTTGGATCATAGGACCATGCGACCAAATTATCTCCTTTACGCTTATTATATATAAGTATATAATAGTATAGATACGTTTCGATAAAATAATTATAACCTTTTTTAAACGAGTACAATATACATTATTGATTATTCACAGTGTTGTAAAAAGCGAGAATCAAACTTAATCGGTGAAGTTACGGAACAAGGATTATTCGGAGATTAATTGAATTGATGGGAGATTAATCTGATTGATCGATGATTAATTACAAATTTAATGAGTTCGGCGAGCTGGAGATTTTTCTAATTATTAATTAATAATTAATTAACATTCTCTCCCGGTCTCTCTCTCTCCTTTGTTTGTCAATGCAAAGATCTCTCCCCCGCTCTCTCTCTCTAGAAAAATCCTTCTCCCTCCACTTTGAAACCCCTCGGTCTCTTCCTTCCACTACCATGCTCCCTCTGCACTTGAATTTTCATACCTGGGTTTCCTTGTAAAATGCCCCCACTAGTTAAAAATGCCACCTTTATAAAATCACTTAATCTCTCCCAAATCTCTCCGCCTAGCTTGTGTTTATCCATTTCTTGCTTACTTTCTTTATTTTGGATGTTTGCAGCGTAGTTTCTGGACTCTATTCCCAACCAATACTTACATATGTGATTTACAGCTTGTTTCATTTATAGCAAAAACGTTTCTTTCTCCCTTTAAGTAAAAACAAAACAACTTTATTTGTCTCTTCTTGCTTAATTTAGTTCATCTTCTTGACGCTGATATCACTTGTAACTGTTACTCACCAGCTGCACAATATGCATTTAAGATGAAAAAAACCCCCTAGCCCCACTGCCCACTGTTTTCTATTTTTCTGTGGCTGCTTATTGAGTACTAATATATATACACACACACATCTTTGTATAATTGTATGTGTTTCTTGGAGCTGGGAATTGGGTTTGTGGTTTTTGTGTGTTTGATTTGAAGAAATTGTGATTTAGTTTAGATGGACATGGCTGTATCTAATAGGGATAGTAATGGTGGTAGTATTACTAAGCATTTGGATAATGGGAAATATGTTAGATACACAGCTGAGCAAGTTGAAGCTCTTGAAAGGGTTTATATGGAGTGTCCCAAGCCAAGCTCGTTGCGGCGCCAGCAGTTGATCCGGGAGTGTCCTAGATTAGCTAATATTGAACCAAAGCAGATCAAAGTTTGGTTTCAGAATCGAAGGTATATATGTACTTACACAATTACTACAATCGTAAACTTTTTGCTGTTTTGATTTGCCCCTTTTGTGTTTTACTTTATGGGTATGTTAATCTTGATTAAAATGTATGATTGTTCTTTTTTTCAATTGGCTTATGGAAAATAAAGATCTGTTTTTTTTAGTTTGATTTGTGTTCTTTGTTTGATTCGGGGCAAGGATTATCAAGGGTCGGGTGAAATTTCAACAATCTTTGTTTTTTAATTATGTAGGTGTCGGGAGAAGCAGAGGAAAGAGTCTTCCCGACTCCAAACAGTCAATAGAAAATTAAGTGCTATGAACAAGCTACTGATGGAGGAAAATGATCGATTGCAGAAACAGGTTTCTCAGCTTGTATGTGAAAATGGATACATGCGGCAAACATTGCAAAATGTATGTCAATCAAACTGCAACCTCTTTTAAATTCATATGTCTTGTTCTTGAATGTTGTGTATTAATTTGAGAACTCCTTATAGTGGTTATTCAATCGGTTTTATAGCAAAGTTGTGTTTCCTTTAAAGTAATTTGTTGTTAATTCTATATAATTGCTCAGCAGCATAATCAGTTTTCCTCTTAAAGTGAACTTTTTTTGTTGTCTTTAAACGGTCATTTTGTCGTAAAATGGTTGTATAGGGATAATTATTGATCTTGGTTCTAGCATTTTGAATGTGTGAAAATAATAACTTCTGTTTAAATCTGATGTAGGTACCAACGGTAACTACAGATGTCAGTTGTGAGTCTGTGGTCACTGCTCCGCAACATTCTCTTAGAGACGCAAACAATCCTGCTGGGTAATTTTGTGCATTAATTGCATAAATTCTTACTATTCCCCTCTTATGCTTCTACCCTCTGTAAACCTGGATACTGTTGTATTATATTGATTAACTATTTCTTTCTTTGTTATAATACTTTTTGCAGACTCCTGTCTGTTGCAGAGGAGACCTTATCAGAGTTCCTTTCAAAGGCTACCGGAACTGCTGTCGATTGGGTCCAGATGCCTGGGATGAAGGTTTTGATTTTGTTTTGAAACAAGTAAATTTAGCTGAATTTTGCCTTTGCCTCTTTAGCAGTTAAGTAATCATGAACCAACTTTCTTATGTATTACCAGCCTGGTCCGGATTCAGTTGGGATATTTGCTATTTCACATAGTTGCAATGGAGTGGCAGCTAGAGCCTGTGGTTTAGTAAGTTTAGAGCCTGCAAAGGTACGAATAATAAGGCTATATATGTAAGAATAGGGTTTTAGTCCTTGTCATCTACTTTCTTGCATACATTATGATATTGTCTATTTGATTTTGAACTTCCGCAGATTGTGGAAATCCTCAAAGATCGTCCAGCATGGTCCCGTGACTGTCGGAGGCTTGAAGTATTCAGTATGTTACCGTCTGGGAACGGAGGAACAATTGAACTTGTATACACACAGGTTAGCAGCGTATTATAGTGCTGTTTCTAGTGTCTTAGTATCTTTAAGTCTTATAGAAAACTGTCTATTTTTTCAGATGTATGCTCCGACCACACTGGCCCCTGCACGGGATTTTTGGACCCTCAGATACACCACAAGTTTAGATAATGGGAGCATCGTGGTATGCAAATTAAATGAAGAGTTTCTGTAGACCAGTATGCATGTTGATGTTAGCTTCCTGAAATAGGACACCCTATTATAAAGTTCTTTAATTTTTAAAGACAGCTGCAGCCTAAATGATTTGTAGTATGCTATTGTCAATCTTAGTGAGACATGACCTGTCTTTGTGATTTTTAACATGGGACTATTAAGATGCTAGAATCAACTTGCTTTAATTGAGTATAGACAGTTGCATAAATGATAGAACACCTGAATTATATCGATGCTGTGTTCTTCTTAATGCCTGTATCACGATATGAATTATTTTCCCCTCCTTTGTGAGGCAGCTAGGGAACCAAATTGGTTAAGTTGAATAAGCTAATTTTTATAGTATTGTAATTTAGCAATAGATATTGAACAGACAGATATTTTAGTTGCGCTCGCCAATTTCCATTGTATGCTATTCATATTGGGTTCTTAACTATGTGTAGGATGCAAATAGTTTTGTCTGAAAAGAGCTAATTTCAGTACCTTTTTCTATACCTTTCTAGGTTTGTGAAAGATCAGTTTCTGGGTCTGGCGCTGGCCCAAATGCAGCAGCTTCTGCTCAGTTCGTAAGGGGTGAAATGCTTCCGAGTGGTTATTTGGTTCGACCATGTGATGGTGGAGGATCAATAATTCATATAGTTGATCACCTGAATCTTGAGGTTAATTTTCAAACAGTTCGCTTGTTCATCTTTTTCATTCAAAGGATTTCCTACTTATTTAATTCTCTATTTCAGGCCTGGACTGTGCCAGAGGTACTGCGTCCACTTTATGAATCTTCAAAAGTGGTGGCACAGAAGATTACAATTGCTGTGAGTATATATATCTACAACAATCTTATTCACCATTGCATGATTCATATACGGTTTCTCTTAATAAAATCTGTCGTAAATTATATTCTCGAAATCGGATTAATAGTGTTTATCTCCTTGTGTTGATAAAGTGCGGGAACTATTTAATTTGACAAGCACATACCATATTTTCCTTTTTTTTTTTTGTTATAATTTTTTTATTAAATGAGCCACATGACCCCTCCCCTGCATGTGCCCCCTTTATTTATTTTTTGTTCGAAAGAATCCGCGCAATGCGTGGCAAGATGTGAAAATCAACATTTCCGCAATGTACGGATCATTATTGCTTGTATCCATATTTCACTTACAAGGACACAGTGTATTTATGTTCCGCTGCACTTATAGAAAAGGAATAAAATGCAGCTTCTAACTTTTTATTCATCTATTAAATGTAGGCGTTGCGCTATATAAGGCAAGTAGCTCAGGAGAACAATGGTGAGGTGATATATGGTCTGGGTAGGCAACCAGCTGTCCTTCGGACTTTTAGCCAACGATTAAGCAGGTAACTGTTTTCAAGTATTATATTTGATCTTTTTGACTAGTGTCTCAGTATATTGTCACACACCGAAGTTGTAAATTGAGATTTCTGGATTTTAATTTCCGATTCATTCCTCCTTTAACTTTCCAGAGGATTCAATGATGCTATCAATGGGTTCAGTGATGATGGCTGGTCAGTGATGAATTGTGAAGGTTCTGAAGATGTGATTGTTGCAGAGAATTCACTGAAAAATCTATTCAGTACTTCTAATCAATCTCATTCGATCTCCATGGTCGGAGGTGTTCTCTGTGCAAAAGCATCTATGCTACTCCAGGTGAATTACAACTCAGAAATATACAACTATAAAGCTTTACGAATTGACATAACAAAATTTTCTGTGCACTAGTTAGCAAGACTAGGCTACTCTGAGCTTTGGCCACACCTAGTTTGGCAGTTGAATGCAACATGAATAATTGAATACACACTAGGTGAATATGACTTCCATTGCATATACAGAGGTTTTATGTGTCATTTTTCCTGCCAGAATGTCCCTCCCGCGGTGCTAGTACGCTTTCTAAGAGAGCATCGATCAGAGTGGGCCGACTTTAGCATTGATGCATATTCTGCTGCTTCGCTAAAAGGTAGCTCATATGCATATCCTGAAATGAGGCCAACACGGTTTACAGGAAGCCAAATTATCATGCCTCTTGGTCAAACAATTGAACATGAAGAGGTATGCTTGTGATTGTATTGTTCTCCGGTTATTTTCTTATTATACAAGTTACACATTGTTGTATAAGGAGATAATGGTGAGAAATTGGCAAGTATATCGACCTTATATGGCAACCATCTTTCTCTTACTCTACATTTAAAATTTGTATAGACAGTATGTGCATATTTACACAATTTTCCCTTCTAATTTTACTCTCAAGAATTCAGTAAGTAAAAAAAGGCATCTATATTTTGAGTTGTGGTTGATAAATTATTCTTAAAAGAGTAATATACTAGGAGTTCCTTATTAGCATGTAATATCTTCTTTTCTCTTTTCATATTATTATACATATAACTATAAATTCTATTATGTGTCATGTCCTAGATGCTTGAAGTGATCCGGCTCGAAGGTTATCCTCTTAGTCAAGAAGATGCCTTTATGTCAAGGGACATCCATCTCTTACAGGTAAAGCAATATTCTTATGATTCCATGGCTCTCTGTTTTGGACACACTTGCAGAGTGTTTTGATGCTGACATTTGCTCAACTGTAGCTATGTAGCGGAGTCGATGAAAGTGCCGTGGGAGCCTGCTCTGAACTTGTTTTCGCTCCAATTGATGAAATGTTTCCTGATGATGCTCCCCTGCTACCTTCTGGTTTTCGCATCATTCCTCTTGATTCAAAATCAGTTGAGTTATAACTTCTTGTTCTTGCATCTGATATGTTTGTCATATTTCCTATATTGAAGTTTTTTTAAAACTAAGCGGTCCTTTTCCTAGTCTCTGGCATACAAATTCCAGTTGAAATTGTTAAAACTCAGGCGAAGTTATATTATTAAGTTCAAATAGTTGTATTTTTCTTGTTCCTGCGGGTTTTAAAAGTTCTGTATCTCAGGGTGATGTGCAGGACAGTTTAACAACAAATCGCACGCTGGACCTGGCATCCAGTCTTGAAGTAGGTCCTGGAACTAACCATAATGCCGGTGACTCGTCAACGTGTTACAGTATGCGATCAGTGTTAACTATCGCATTTCAGTTTCCATATGAGAACCATCAAGCAGATAGTGTTGCTACAATGGCTCGGCAGTATGTCCGTACTGTGGTCTCATCTGTACAGAGGGTTGCCATGGCCATTTCTTCATCAGGTACGAGCCCAGCAGCAGGTCCAAAGCTATCTTCAGGTGCTCCAGAAGCTCAAACACTAGCCAACTGGATCTGCCAAAGCCATAGGTAATTTCTACTCATGCTGTATATTAAGGTAAAATGGCTGCTTGATTCACTTCAGTCAAGTAGACATTTTCTTATACTGAAGTCCTGGTTTTTTCATTTAGTATATAAGTCCCACTTGCGATGTTATAATTTGGGTTCTTAGTTGGTTTTTACCTTTCAAGAGCTCTCTCACTTACACAGTTTTTTTCTCAGGTACCACTTGGGGACAGATTTGTTTAGTTCTGATTCTGTAGGCGGTGATACCTTGTTAAAGAATCTTTGGCATCATCAGGATGCTATTTTGTGCTGCTCGTTGAAGGTATGTAACTTGCCATTTCTCTTTTTATTGGACACACATAACTATATTCGTTCAAATATTTCCAATAAATGAATGTGATTCACATCTCTTCACGCTGTTCTGCAATCCCTTGTACATAATTCTTCTGATCAATTTAACTGTCTACATTATGTAATATTCATGTGTTACTCTTCAAATATTGGTTTAGATTGCAACTGGGCATCGATTTCTGTAATCGTGATTGCTGTGTAGGACGTGTCTTTTCGAGATCTCATCCCAGATTCAATAGTATTATCATATATATTTTTTCAAGTATAGTTATATAAAAAATCAAGTTGTTGTCTACTAAGCTTAGAGCTGGCAGATGATTTTCAATAAATGTGCTAGGGTCGTCAGAGGGTTGGGAGCATTTTTGGTTATAATATACGCATGACACATCATTATAGGATAGGTGAAATATAGGTAAATTATTACTAGGTGGACAGAATGATCGTAAACGTTACTCCTCTCCGAGATTTTTACCTGTGTGGCCGATTCAGAGTAGCTAGCTGGATAGTGTGTATATATCAATGTGGGTGCAGTGAATTTTGAGTTCTGTTTCATATGTGTTAACATCTATTATTTTTTGTGCTTGCAGTCGTTGCCAGTCTTCATATTTGCTAATCAGGCAGGTCTGGACATGTTAGAGACCACCTTGGTGGCTTTACAAGACATCACTCTAGATAATATATTTAATGACACCGGTCGCAAGGCTTTGTATTCAGAATTTCCAAAGATTATGCAGCAGGTAATCTACAAAAGACTGAAGTTACTGTGGTGTTGTCTTCATTTATTTTGCAGTGTGAAGTAAACTCATTGTCCACATGATAGCTAGTGAAAACTAAAATACCATGATGATTTTTAAGTGTTGTGATATGTCTGTTACTCTCAGGGCTTTGCTTATTTGCCGGGTGGTGTCTGCTTGTCAACAATGGGACGCCATGTCTCATATGAACAAGCCATTGCTTGGAAGGTCCTTGCTGCAGAAGAAAATACCGTCCATTGCCTGGCCTTCTCCTTTGTGAACTGGTCTTTTGTGTGATTATTTGTATATTTATTTTGATGTTACAAGGCCAGAGCTCAAAGTTAGTGTTCGCAAACGGGGTAGCAAAATGAATTGTAAAGGAAGTTTTATAACTGCAGGCAGTTTTTAGTCTGTTAATTTTTGTTATCAAGTATGAGACCCGTCCATAGTTGGGTATGTCGGGATGTGGGCAATTTACATTAGTGGTTTATCATTATGTGGGAATAGAGATTAGGCGAGGTTCTGATGAGTTGAATTTATTAGCTAAAATGTTGATTTTATCGATCTGAATTAATTTCATACAGAAGTAGTGCATGTTTGATGAAGCAGCTTTATATTCTTGATCTGTTGTATCCTGTATTTAGTGGTAATATTTTTCAAGTAGAATGTTGAACCCGGTCGGTCACTAGCATGATATGCCTCAACATGCATTGCAGAAGAAGCAGGAAATAATGGGCCTGTTTGTTAATGAGAAGTAACTTCTACTTCTGCTTTCTGCTTTTCTTGACATGTTTGTGTAAAGAAGTAGAAGCACTTTTAGGAAGCTGAGAATCCTAACTTCTCTCTCACAGCTTCTGCTTCTTTTCCAAACACTTTATTAACTTATTTACTTCTCACTTCTGCTCCACTTTTTTAGTTTAAGCAAGAAGTCACTTTTTTAAAGTTTGCCCAAACGGCCTCAATATATTCCATTTGTCAGGTGTGCAGCAGTTGGATGCGCATTATATTGATATTTTTCCCTCTCACTAACTTTGAAGAAAAGAAAATAGAAAACATGATATCAAATTATAAAGAAACTAGAATAAAATTAAACAAAGAACTGTTTTTTTTAAGTATTTCACGTGATTTGTCATGGTAAACAAGAAATTTTATTATTGGTGACAAGACTTATGTGTGCCTAAAACTTAGCTTCAGCACCCGGTACGGATTCATGATTCTAAACTTATCCGGATTGGAGGAAAAAAATAATCGCGCGTTCAATTAAAAGACAAATGAGCAAACAAGCATATAAATGTAAAAACAAAAATATGATAGTTCAACTATTAAGTTGCAGTCTAATATATGCAAAGCCAAGTAATAACGATACTAGTTTAAATATAACGGTTTTTCTATGATGTGCCCATGGGCACATGCTAAGCGCGGAAAATATTGTGCTTAGATCATTTTGATTGGTTCCTCTCTCTTGATAATGGTGGACCCCCCCTGCAAATACACCAACCACACCAATCAAAATCTTCCAAATACAAAATTTTCCGCGCTTAGCATGTGCCCATGGGCACACACTAGACAAACCGTAAATATAATTAAAAAAAAAATTTACTCACATTATTTAAGTTGTGATTGTTGATGCTTTTGAGCGTAAAACTCATCTATCACTTCATCATCAATATCAACATCTGCCAGTGATGATCTATTTGGAGATGGACCTATAACTGAATCAGTGGGATGTGAGCACTCGAATGGTGAAGCAGATAGTAGGTCAAGTTTGAACCCTTTTGAAGATTATAGAAACTCCGGCCTTGATCTTGCTAATGCAGTTGAGAAGGTGTTGGCACCTGTTAGTTCTATGTCAAGCAGAGTGATGCTGCCAAATGGCACCTTAACATCGACAAGTGAAACATTAGCCGAATCCAATTCCTTCCAAAGGACTGCTGCTGCAGGTCACTCTTTGTTTCAAGAGGACGTTGAATTCGTAGGGGCTGAGTTAGAGGGTACAGAGAAAGCAATGCAACAGGCTTTCAAGGAGGGCATTGTTGGCGAGGCAGGGCCATTGAAGAGGAATATCATCCCAAATATTGTAGCCGAAGAGAATTCAGATGACACTGGAACAAGAATGAAGGAGTTTAATGATGCTAACCACTGGAGGGTTGATCAAGAGGTTGCAGTGTTGGAATAAGATTTGGTTATTAACGTTTGGTCAGTCGACCTCTCAAAGTTTTGATATGGTAGCAGGAACCACATTGGTGATTTCACTGATCTCATGCATCAGACATGTACAGTATATGTTTTGTCCCAGTGTTGGGATTAGGCTTCTTATAGGTTGTGTTTTACAGTTGCTGAATAGCTGAGAAGTTATCAAATTATTAAAAACTAGAGAAGGATTGTGTGCCTCCTGTTGCAGGTGTATAATAATCACAAATTAGTCTTGATGAGTTGATATAACTTGATAGAATGGAGATGAGTTTTAAAGCTAGTTTCTGCAGAAGTGGGATTTAAAGCGGATACTAGAAAGTAAACATATTTCTGGGTTCATATTTTCTGATTGTTAGTTGGTAGTTATTACCAGGTCAGAAATTTTCTATGTTACAGCACAAAATAAACCATACAGAACTAAAAGCATAAACTTGGTGTTCCTCTATTCAACTGCTTAGTTCTCGACATTAAAAGAATTGAAAGCAACATATCAAATGGAAATTATGTCTGCATGAAAAACCATCCGAGGAATCAAGAACCATGAGAGCTGAGCTTTTCGACAATAGCACCAAAGAATAGTTTGACATGAATAACAGGGAAATCTAATATCTGAAAGCAATCATGCGTCTATAACCAAGTTTGCGCCCTTCATCTCATGCTTTACTATTTTCTATTGAATATTCTAAGCTGATGCATCTATTTCTTTTTTCCTTCCTAATGCTAAAAAGCTTCAATTCAGATTTGTACACAGTTGAACACAAGACTGACACATGAAAATAAGAGTTCCCTAATGAAAACATTAGCCTCTACTTCCTCATATGCAATCGAACAAGTAACTACTCATGGGAACAAACTCTATTGGTGGTGACCTTGCAGGAGGGTGCTGCTCAGGAACTAAAGCTTCTGGAACAAAATTGCGGTCAACTTGTGCAACATGCAAGGGAAACAATTCTGCCTGTGATGAATATGTTGCAGGGTGCATCTGTGGCACAGAAGATTCCTGGATGGATTTGTTCCTCATCTGTATAATCCTTCTGTGGAAGTTTGAATGCACTGATGGAACAAAAGTAGGGCTGGCTGCAGGACGATACTCAGGAACGAGACGACCGGCACGATAACGAACTCCACATGCATTGCAAAGGGTGTTTGGCCCTTCTGGTCCGGCCCTCCATTGTGGGGTATGCGTCACCTGACAATGGGAGCATCTTCTGCCACTTACAGTCTGATTAGAACAATATCCCTTCTCCTCTATGGCATCTGAGGTATGTTTCATTCTCTTTCTCTTCTTCTTCTTAACTTTCTTGTTCATTGCACTATCAGGAGTTGAAAGAGTAATCAAATGCCACTTGCAGGTAGTTGAATGTCGTGGGCGCTTCGTTCGAGTTCGGACTGGGATGAAAAGTTCAGGGCTGCTTGATGTGCTTTTTACTCTTGAACCTGAGCTTCGGCTATCAAGGACAGAAGTTGGGCTTGGTGCTTGAAAGCCGCTTGATTCTTTGAAATGAGAATTTCCATCATTCTGAAAGGATTTACAATTACCAAGGCGCCGATATATTAAGTACACATACAAAACATACTTGTAATATATGATTCAAAATCTGTAGGTTAAACCGTTACAGTAGCAACAATACTGGCATCACCCATAAAATATGCATACCGATGTTAAAAGAAAACAATACCAAATTGATCAATTTGTGGACGTCCGGTATTGCTATGTATATTATGGATTGAGCATTAGATGCAAATGAATGCAACATGCACCATATATGATCTACAAGAACAACATAAACATAATGCCGATACTTAACTGATAATCATGCACACGAGAAACATAGATACAGATACACATAACGGTTCCAAGTGTAAGAAATCATCAAAGGTTAGTCAACTTGGTGCTCATACTATCTGTCATGTAAGTCAAAAAACGGGTGAATTCACTTATCAAAGGCCACAGCCTTCTCCGTTTCCTATATAACAGTCACTTACAAATACAGCCATCTCACAGTGCAATTTACTGCATGCTACCCTAAAAAAAAAAAATAGATGTTTCGTCCTTCATAACACTCAGCAGTCAATAAAATTGCTTGGATCATTAAATTCCCATGCCAAACAAAACCAAACAACCTGCAAAAAAAAAAGACGAACCTGGCAAGTTCCCTGAAGAACATCCAAAGGGATTGGGCCAAGGCGTTGAAACAAAGCTTCCCAGTCTTCTACACCAACACTATTCTCTTCCTCTTGTTCGAAATTTTCGGGTAAATCCGAAAGCAAATTAAGAAAATCAGCATCAACGTCTGTCACTCCATTATGAAAGTATCCATCCATCATACAGTTACAATTCTGAATAAAAAAATTAACAAATTTATCAGGTAACAGGATGCTTAATGTTTTCAACACGTGCAAACAAGCCTCCCACCAGACACAAATAAACATGAGTGCAACAACATATATATAGATATATTTTAACGCGTCTTTGACTTGTATTGGATAAAGCTTTTTGTTGAAAATACTTAAGTATTAAGATTCTAATCCACGTAAAAAAAGAATTTATATATGGGAATTTGAGTAGGAATCAATAGATGATATTATAATTATCCTATTCAAATTTGAAATTTAGGAATATACCATTCTTTTATCCGTTTTTCTATGGTGTGCCTATGGGCATACGCTAAGCGCGGAAAATTTTATATTTTGAATCATTTTGATTGGCTCCTATCTCAGGATAATAGTGGACCCTCTGCAAATACACCAACCACACCAATCAAAATCTCCCAAATACAAAAATTTCCGCGCTTAGCATGTGCCCATGGCACACACTAGCCAAACCGTTCTTTTATTATCTGCGGGAAATTAGGAGTCACCATTTAATCTCTTATTACTTCTTTTTATACTACTATAATAATGTAAAAAAAATAATATACAAATAATAAAAGAAAAAAAATATTATCCGAATAAGTCTTGGAGAAAGATCTAGAAGGTTAAAGCAGTCAAAAGCGTGTGACTAATAAAATGCTTCTTCCAGTAAAATTAAGGTGAATATTATACTAATTTTTAATAGGAGTGCATTAAGAAACGGCTACGACATCGTTTGACTTGAGCTCACTAAGGCTATTCTATGTTGTGTTTTTTTCCCAAACTTGTCCTGGAGAGACAACCTATGTACACCCACATAAACCCCTGAGACTACATGAGTATGCGGAAATGTTATGTAGATTGATGGGTTGTGTTGGATTTACATGGAGAACAAAACCCCGTTCTGTTATGAATTTCTCAGTAGCAGAAGAGAGTGTGTATATGTGCCAAACAGAGTATGTGTGTGTGTATGGTGGGTGAAAGGGAGGGGTTTTGCAGCGAGAGAAAGGGTTTTGTAGTGTAGAGAGAGAGAGGGAGAGTAAAATAGATTCTCGACGGAGAGAGAGAGAGAGGGAGGGGGAGAGAGAGGGAGGGGAAGAGAGAGGGAGGGGAAGGGAGAGAGATGGAGGGGGAGAGAGAGGGGGGAGAGGGAGAGGGAGAGGGGGAGAGAGAGGGAGGGGAAGAGAGAGAGATGGAGGGGGAGAGAGAGGGAGGGGAAGAGAGAGAGATGGAGGGGGAGAGAGAGGGAGGGGAAGAGAGAGAGAGGGGGGGGGGGAGGGAGAGGGAGAGAGAGGGAGGGAGAGAGAGAGAGAGAGAGAGAGAGAGAGAGACGAACCTTGAGAATTTAGGCTAGTGTGGATAGCAGGTGTTGTTTTTAGGTGGCGGCCATGAGAAGAAAAACCTGTTTCAAAACCCATTCCATTCCATTGTGAACGAAGAAAAGTGAAAATGTTGGTGGAAAGTTAACGAGAGAGGGGATAAATGTAAAGTCTCTTTTTTATCTCTTTTGTCCACGTATACAGTAAATTACTTTGCGAGTGTCTTTTTGTTATGATTATAATTATAATAATAATATTGGAGGGTTTTACAGGGGAGGCAGGCTACAGCCCACCGCTGCTACCTACTGGGCCTAGGGTCACTGCTTTACATTACTCATATGGGCCCATATTTCTTGCTGTGATTTTTGGACCATAGTTCTCATCTCATAGTCCAAATATTTGGCCCACATATCTCACTTTCACCTCCAGCCCATATCAATAAATATCTGGCCCTGGCATATACTCTCCGCCACATGTAAGAAGACTCTGTGTAGCTTCTTCACCATAGATGAACTGCGACAATTAAAGAAAAAATGACAATTCTTATCAGCTCTATTTTTGCCTTTTGGATTTTATACTTGTTTTCTTCACTAGAAAATAAATATCTTTCTCATTTTTCTGGGCAAAAACACATGGCAGGGTTCAAAAACATTATATTTTTATTCCGAAAAAAATTAAACTAATTTATGAAACTATGCCTAATCAGAATCTTATAACACGTGCTGAGTTCCCATTCCCAAAGTAAAGAATGACCGAGGGAGTATCATTAAAACAAAATTTCAACTCAAACCAATTGTCAAATCCTGCTAACAATATACTCCCTCCGTCCCGATCATTTCTATACAGTTTCCTCTTTGAGACGTCTCATCATTTCTATACATTCCTAAAATAGCAACTTTTAATAATGTAAAACACTATTACACCAACTACTTTCTTCCACTATCTTCATTTTATAATAATATAAACACTGTTACACCCACTACTTTCCCCCACTATCACACATCTATAATTAAATATAAATAGGTCCCGCCACTTTACTCACTTTTCATCTAACTTTACTCATTTTTTACACTTTTTCTTGGTCTCCGTGTCCACACCAAAGTATATACTACCTATTGGGACGGAGGGAGTACACAACTACTAGGAATAAAACCTCGATCAATTAATAATTCACTATAAACTATTTGTTGCAATATAATAACGACAGTATATTTTTAACATCAATTAATTAATAATCTCGATAAATAGTTTTAAAAGAATAAAATAAAATAATCTCGATAAATAATAAAATTTCATGAGCCGGCCGTTATTAATTTATAAAAGTTGTTGTTCAAACTCATTTTCAAGCTCTACTTATCAGTTTATGGAATGGCTTATACATGCATCACATAATGGATCAAGTAAAGACTTTGAGGCACGAATAATGTGCTTGTGGATCATCTCTTCTTTCTCATTAAGTAACCATAACATATTACAATCGAGGTAAAGAACATAGATTATGACCATAATAGGATTACCTGCTCTCAGACAAAATTCCCTTAGTTGGCTATAGAAAAACAAAGTAGATGGACCAAAAACAATATATTTGGGACCTCCTTCCATTGCTTTCTCATAAAAGCTTGCATTAGCATCATTTTAGTGTCATATTTTTATCTTTGATTTTTTTCTTCTGGCAATTACAATTAGTAAAAGAAAGACGAGGAGCGTAATGGTGGATATAAAGGCAAATTTCCAGTAAACGGCGCCAAGTGGAGATGTAAACTTAGTCTCCTTCGTGTCCTGCAGTTTATAGGTTTCCTGCAGTTAATAAAATGAAAACTTCAAACATTAGACAATCATCCATACACACTAGTAATAACTTGAAGCAAACAAGAAAACAAGGCAATGCAGAGAACTCATCAAATAATGTGGTCTATGGTTATGCTAAAATGTTTTATCACTCAGACCTTAAATCACTCAAGTAGATCTGACAGCGACTTAACATAGAGAAGTAACCATATGTATAAGCATATCAATGTTCATTTGCATTCACTAGGCAACATTAACAATACAACTAGGAAATTTAAAAGCTTGTGCTATACTCATACTGGGTCAGTCATTTCATGTAATATGATACTTTTATCATCAATCAGGATACAACTTATGTTTTTTCTTTGAACCCATACTGTTGATATTATCTTTTTCTTCTCCAACTCTAAACCCCTCCATATCTTGCTTCTATAAACCGGCACACCACATTCACTTCTCCCTAGCTCTTATCTCTATCTCTCATGAACCCCGGGTAAACATATTTTAGTCAGAAACTCATTTTTGACAACGAAAGTTGTCTCTTCTTGGAGTTTACAAAGATTATCAAGTATTCAATTTAGCATCCAAAACTAGTGGGTGGCATACTGGCATGTACTATAGTTGACTGAGATCTTGTACAAGTTAGTCTGGAGGAAATTTATCAGCTCCAAGGATCAACAGGTAAGTTGTTCCTTAAAGATGCTTAACAATGAACTAGGGTGTGGTCAGAGCTCCTTTGCGATCTTAATGACATTCAGAGGCTTACAGAGAGAATTTTTTGGCTGCTTTACGGAAATGATTAAACTTTCCACAAATTTTATTATCGCTGTCCAAGCAATTTGACATAAGTACATTATTTCAGATGGGTTGGACTGTTGGCCATTTAGTTGCTCGAACAGAAGTGCAAATAAATGTAAACTAATATGCAATTTACTCTTTTATCTTCATAATGTTGCTGTAGTAGTAGTGTAGTAATGCATGTAGGAAAGAGTTGAACCACAAACCAAGACCTGTGTAGAGTTTGAGAGGGGGGAACTTACAGAACTGGCTAACTTCAGCACCATATGTCTATGTTGCTTTGCGAATATGTCCTGTGCATACTTGTACAGTTGCACGTCCAGATTATTAAGTGAAGTGATTTCCTGCAGTACTAGCTCGGGAACATGCAGACGCTCCTGACAATTTTCAAATTTTAGCAAGGAAGGAACTTAATTATTAAATATATTTGTATCTAGCAGATCAAGTCTAAATGTGTATCACTTCCCAATATGACACAAATTGCAGCTGCGTGGACAAACATTGGCATTGAACCATACCTAGATCTCTCTCTCCTTGCCTTCCAGATAAAAATTTACAGCATTGCAACTAACTTTATTATCGACATGCCAATTAAATTAACTCATACAATCTAGATGGTAAATGTCGATAATAATTTCTGAGAATAATAGTGGAGCATTCATTTTCATAATAATAAAGGTAAAACTGTTATTTAACATGATCACAGAAGATACATCCATGGATTCTGATAAGATATGATAAGCATGGACGTGGCCTCAAATAATTTACCATCTTTGTTCTATCATACTTGCTCCTCTTTGAGCTTTATAATGCTTTTCATATGCACATTCGATGAAAGTTTTAGAAATTGACATTAGCCGTATTTTTAAGAATATTAAAGAACAATATTTTGACCTACTACATATAACTTCTAATTTCATCTGCAAAGCCCGAACTAGGGGAATTCAAGTCCTTTCGCCTTAAGGTAGCTTTTTCTTTGGCCAAGTCATCCAAGTAACTTTTTCCATCGTAAGCTCATGCAACCATTTCTTGAAAGGAAAGCTCTTATTAGAGCAATTAATATTTAGAGTCACTGGAGAACCACTTGGCGTGAGAACGATATACACTACAAGTACAGAAGCTTAATGCAGAAGCTTAACTTCTTGCATAACTATCTATTTTTCCAGCTACACTATGCTTTTATTCTATTTTCTGTACATCGATTTATAATTGAAGTACTAAGTCAAACCTCGCCTAGTTTCGTCAGGCAATTCTTTCCGTCTCCGAAGTACTAAATTAAATCTTTCAACTAAGCCTTACCAAGAGCATAGCTGCATGGCCTCAAACTTTTCCTTCTGCACTTGCTTTATATTGTATTCAGCAATATTTAATGCCATACATTCATCAAAATTATATTATAAGGGAAAATATAAATATATTTTGATGATATTTTTTCAGGAATTAATTATGAAATCAGTCACTAAAGTCACTCAATAATATCAAGTTGGTGACTGATCTCCATAAGGTCGCACTCGAGTCACCAGAATGGATAAATGATATCATTTTGGTCATTGCCAAAATGACCAAAATGATATCTCATTTATTCATCCTAGCGAGGGAGACCCGTGGAGATCAGTGATTAACTTGATATTATTGGGCGACTTTAGTGACTAGATTGATACTTAACCCTATTTTTTAACAAATTTGCAAAATCAGTGGTTCAGTTGGTTCTGCATATTTGTTACTAAAATTGCTGGCAATATATATTTTGGCTTCTAATATTTCTGAATACCATCTAAACCAGGGCAGAACCAGTAATTCTCATTCAAATCAAAGCTTTATAATTAATAAATAAAAGAAATATTTTCCAGCTCCTTATCCAGGAGATAAATGTCTTACATATATTAAGTTTTCATGACAATAATCTTGTCACACCCCAAGCCTACATGCCTAATCCCTACCGGATTGAACAAAAACCAATCACAGGCGGATCCAAAAGAGCTAGCAACCTTGGTACACATTAATTTTATGTAACATCATTAATTCTAATGCAGGATGTTACAATTTTGGTGAAATTTTACTTTTACATTCTCATTTTCCCAAAGGATGTAAGGACTCATAGAAATTGTAATTGTGACCATCTGAAGAAAAACAATCATTACCTCCTTTGTAAAGTTTGCAGGAGAGATCCTATTCAGAGACATATTCCGTCTTTGTGCTTGAGTTTTACGTAAGCTAGAAACACAGGTCTCATAAGCTTCCATAAGGTTCTCCACAGTCATCTGACATGGTGATAAGGGGCTCTTAAACGGAGCTTTAATATTACATATCATTATTTAGCATACACATTAGATCAAAGGGTTTGTGCTGGGCTTACATTCCCTTTTGTGGCTTCAACTATTTTAGCAGGAGTAATTTGTTTCACCATTTGGTATGAACTACTATTCTGTTAAAATGGCAGTGCACACAAAATCATTATAATTATATATAGTACTTTTCAATTGAAAAGGAATACGTTGCATGATAAGCATCTAGACACATGTCAGTTAAGAGCGAAAGGTTTACAGTTTTACCTGATGAAGCGAAGTGTCGGACTCTGAATCTGGAAGTGAGAGTATTTGTTATGCAGAAAAATGGATTGGTATCAGAATAAAACAATTAATAAGCTTGGAACCCAAGGATTATATCTTACAGTTTATAGATGTCACCCAAAACCTGGAAACTGAAAGTACTGACTAACGACATCTCCAATCCCCAAATATGCTAAAGTTTTCAGAGAAACATCTTTAAATGGCATTAATATTTATTTAACCAGACGACTATGCTGATCAATTAGTAACATGTCACACAGACTTGAACAGTTGGGACCAGAAGAACACATGTCTGTTTTTGATATAGGTGGTCCTCAATTGTCCACTATTCTTGCACTAGATTGAAGTTTCTAGCACCCCTTTTAAGTGTCATCAGAACAAAGTGAAGAAGTTCATGTTATTGAAAAGAAAACACAAGTCCACTTTCTAAAAATAAGCTACCAGTTTAGAGAGATTTAAACCAGGACTGATTAATGAATATATTTGAAATATCACTTGAAAACAGTAGTGAGCCTGCGCAATTGTTCAGATCTTCATATTTTTTCCTCTTTACAATTTAAGCATTTCTTTATTTGACATGAAAATATTCAATCGTCTGTTTTACATATTTAAAACTAGTCAATAGTCATATATTCAATGGTCTGAATTAAATACTAAGCACTTTAACAAATTATTACGATTTTGGGAGAGTCGCTTCTAACATAATGTCATAAGGTTTATTCACGGGTAGCCAATCATTCATCACAATTAATCATGGACACAGATGACGAATGTGTCCACGCCCCACTGTGATCAACTATTCACAAGACGCATATTACATGCATATTTCTGGTCCTTCCCCTATCACCTTGGGATCGATCGTAACCTAATACACCATAAAACTCTCTGCCAGAATGATATGTTTCAAAGTTTTATAGACAAGTCATTATTTCTGCAATTCTGTAACTATTTTGTAGTATTAGTGAATACTGTTAGTCCCGTATTTCATTCAGCAGATCATGGAAGGAGCAAGTACAAACTTGGAATGATTACTTTTCTTACACAATCACATAAGTATTACCATTACATTCCTACTTACATTAGATTCAACTTGTTGCAATAAAAAGGGTTATTGAAATTAATATTTCAGCTTGCAACCGCTCGCTAGCTTTATGTACCTGAATCACTGTCAGTTGTCTGCTCAGCAGTTGAGTTTAATGCCATCAATTGGGAAACTGCTTGTGCACCAACCACATGTGAAAACAATGTGGCAGATTCCTTGTGTTTTTCGGTAAGTCCTACAAACAACATGTTGTCCAACCTCTTCTGCAAAACATGGAAGAGTCAAACATCATCAAGGCACATGTCTTTAGTGTACCATCACCTGACTGTATCCACTGTAAAATAGCATCACATTGTTACCTTGGCAACTTCAAGCACATGTTCACCAAGACTTTGATATTTCACAACACAATGACGCACTTTATGTGATCCCTCTAAATTAGAGCTATTCGTCAACCCTGCAACCTTGTTACGATATTAGTTAGTCAAATATTGCAACATATGCTGCTTATACATGAGAAAGAAGTTGATCTATTAGTAATCAACAACTGCAATATATAAGAATTTAATATAAGTATAATATTCATTTAGTGGCCTCAGTAAAACCCTAAGACTTCGAGAGAGGTGGTCACGAAGCATAGTACATGTCTCAATTTTCCTACCCCATATTATAAATTATAATTTGTTTGTTTATTGCTCTTTGGTGAGATATTCCCTTCAGTAAAAAAGTGCCCCTTGGTGGGATTTTTATGGTGGTCTACTCATGCAAGTGAGGGGGGATGTTATAAGTAGGCTTTAAGGAGAGCTGCCAATACTTAAAACTTGTATCCAGGGGATTCGAGAAGAAATTATTAACACAAGTTGGACACTAAACGCAACACGGTTTGTGCATAAAGAGAACCTGTTGGCAAGGCATGGACCCAGTCCGTAAATAACCCTTGCACTCAAAATCAGATATCCAGAAACCTTGTTCACATAAGGATTTGAAACAACAAGATCTGGCAATATTTTCTTTCTTTAAAATACTTAAAAACGTTCCGGGAAAGGAGAAAGAGAAAAACAATCATTAAGGGAAACGATATACAGTAAAAAGTACATCCCGCTCTAAGATAAAGTGTTGGTTGCAATGACACCACATATCCCTAAGAAAAATTCCTTAGTTATCTCACAAAAGCACAGTATTTAAAGAAAGCAACAATTTTGGAGTATATTATAATAACATTATCTTCCAATTTAATGAATATGTTACAAAAATAGCATGCTGATCATGCAGTTGATTACAAATAACAAATAAAAAATTCAAGTTAAAGGTAAACATCGAGATGATCAAAAGACAATTCTTTTCAGATCTACTCTGGGTCTCTGAGAAAAGAGAAAAATTCCTATATATCTACTCTCCTATAGGGGAAAACTATCAAGACCTAATAGGTATTACCAATGCTCTCATTAGTCTAGAGTCAAATACATTTGAACACATAGCAACTGAAAGTTTTTGGGACTCTGCCTTAAAATACAGGCATATGATATGATACCTGAAAAGTAGCTCCATTATGAATAATGTCCAGAGCGACTGGATTACGAATGTATTCAAGTAATGGCATTACTACATCCTTCATATCGTATGACTGGTTACTTAAAGTATAAGCTGAGCCCTTGAGCTTTCTGGCTTCTCGCTGTAATAAACAAACATTAGGCATATATTCAAATAACACTACCAGAAATGTATAGTACCAATACGCACTGCTATAGTGCCATAGAAATGCATGCAAGCGAGTTGCACATTATATTAGTCCGGCCATTAGAATTCAATACATACCATTAAAAATAATAATATATTAGTGATGAAACTTTTTTAAAGCTTCCAGATTCTAATGGACGATAGTTGTTTCCCAATAACTTCAATTTCTAGTTTAAAAAGAGTTTTAAAAATTTAACCATGATTATTAACACTAACACCAGTCTAATGTTTCCTCATTCAGTGCTATGGACGCAAGGTCACAAATACCCAAAACTTGACCTGCCTTCAAGTGCAGTCTCCATACTAGCACCTGAATGAAATCCAAATATCCCTGAAATTACTATAGCTTATCTTGCAGAAGAAGGTGTTTCCCGTGATTTTCACACCTAAACTGCAACCTTTATCACTGAACTTATTGTAAAATAACCAGGACAATGCATTATGATTTCAGTTCCAATCACTATATAAAGTCAAGGGAGATGCAGAAGCACTTAGCATAGGCTTTCACCAACAAAATTATCTTAGCTTTTTCCAAAGCAGTGGTACTACGGACAAAAGAAAAAACTAGTGTTGAGGATACTGCATGTATTTATATGATATGAATCCCGAAAAATTTTCCTGTCTATCGACATTAAAGCTCATATGAAAAGGACAATACCTTTACCTAAATTAAATTAGTAGGCCTAGCATGTTTTACCATTTAACTCTCTTATCCTCAAGGAAATAGTAATTAACCAAAAAATTTAAAGTAATAGCAGTGCTTGTTTGAAACAATATAATTTGCTAATGAGAGTCAATAAAAATAATAATTATAGAACACTTCTTGCACAAGAAATTGAAAGATAGGGAAATAACAGAATTATTAAGCTTAGATAAAATGATAGTTCTAGACAAAAGTACCCGTGCAAATAGATCCTCTCTCATCCAAGGGACCAAATACTTCCACGGCCATATATCCAGTGTGCTAACTCCAACTTTCTTTGCGCGTATGCGAGAAGACATCCTTGTGACAGATGTTAAGTTAGGATGAACCAAAAATCTAGCTGCTACTTCTACTGAAAATTCATAAGTGCTAAAAATACGGTCAAGTGGGTTCCTCAGTATGGTCATTGCTGAAGTTTTATCTTTAGGAAGTTTGGACATGATGCTATAATCATTATGAGTCGATAACAACTTGCAATCTGCTTTTCTGCAGTAAGAACATTATTAACTTAGCAATGCACTTTAGGGAATATAATTTTAAATAGATAACAAAGTCAAGATCTTTTATATCATCAAAATCATACATCCCCTATCTAGAATAGTAACTATGCTAAACATTTTGTTTATTCAAGCTTATTTAAAGATTACTCGCCCATTTCATGGAAATAAATTTTAAATTTAATTGGGGTCATCCACTTCTCATAAAACAATGGTACCAATAATAGCGAATTTGGTTTGGAGCTAGTGAGTAATAATCAGTTACCAGGTCTTTAATCTCATTTAATTCACATCAGGTGATCAACTTCCCATATAATCAAGAATAAGATGAAATCGTAGGACATACTGACAAGGTTATAACACTAGAAAAACCTTTTCCTTGGTGCCTAAAAGAGTGAAACTGCATGGAAAGCATACTATGGTCGAGAGTAGAAGAACCCCTAAGCCCTAAACAAGGAAAAAATGTCGGTTTTACTAAGCTTTAGGTATATAAGGTTCACACAAGTCCAAATACCAAAAACTGGGAAAAGATTTAAAAATTCAATTCAATTCTATATATCTGGCTATATATATGGGAGACTTAAATGTTAAAGGCTAATTTACTTGAAACTTGCAAGGGCCATCAGTTAAAAATAACAGAAGATGACCCTAATCTAAAGGTGCTTAAAGCAAGGGTATTGTATGGGATAACTAGCCAAAATCACAATATGGGCCTCGAAGTTTCTGTGTGTACCCTTCAAATCTTAAACCTTATTAAACACAACACACATTAAGATTTCTCGATTTCATCAATTAATTGACGTCTCTCGATGAGAAAAGTAAAAAGAACAGGATGAGGGAAATTTTCACTTCAAATTTAAACCTTCATTTTTTGACATATTATTTATTATAATGACTAATGAGGAAGGCTAATGGTCAATGGATACCCCGGCCTTGAAGTTCTAATTAAAGACTTATAGTAATGTTAGCTCACAATTAAACAAACAAGGGACTTACTGTCAACGCCATTAAACTAAAAATGAATAATTATGAGAAAAAATAAATTAAAATGAATGTAATAACAATAAACATAAGAAAAGGTCACCTGGGATTGAACCGCAACTTGTCATAAGAACGAGGGCACTCGAGGGAGCTAGAGTAGAGCTTTTTAAGGAAACTGTAGACATTTGATGTAAATGTGAACAATGTCTTATTCTCTTTTCTACTTGCAAGCAGGGAACACACAAAAATGAAAAATGAAGAAAAAGAAAAAGATAGCATACCATTGAAAATAAGTCCGGCCTCCTGTCCTCGGAATATGAAGGAAAAACAACAAGTCCCGGAGCATTTGCTTATCTTGTTTAACATCGAGGTCTCGAGAAGTATATGCCCATTGCTTGACAGTAGTTTGACAATGCTCAAAATCATTTTGGGTAGAACATGCTTTGTTTATGCTACATGCTGTGAAAAAAAAGTACAATAGCTAAAACAAAGCAACATAAAAATGAATGAATTAAAATGTCAAGAGAGCGAGGAATTGCACATACCCACCCCAATTAACACAAGCAAAGCCAACTTAAGAGGATGATCCATCAACTGATTTCAAATCAACACACTTAAGACTTATATCAAGTGTATATATATAATTGAAACATAATACAAGAGTGTGATTTGTCAGGTAAGGAAGATAAAACAAGGATACAGTAAATTACCTGGGACTGGGAGTGAAGCTGGTGATTAAAAGGACACTTATGTTGCTCTATCTCACTAGTGCTCTTGTTATCATCGTGGGAGTAGCAGCTTACAAGGTACAATAATTTATCAAACGGAGCTGCACAGTACTCAAATCAAACAGGTTCTTTCGTATCAGACTCTCACAAACTTTAAGTCAAACCGTTCAATTCTTGGCTCATCGAATCAACCAACTGTTAAAAGAACATAATGCCATTTGATGTAGCTTTTTGCTATTTCGTGTATCGTTTTGTCGAGGTTAAAATAATAAAATGGTATACGATCTAACGTTTTTCTTCAAAATTAAAAATATTAGATTATCTGGCGTTAAAAAAATGATATTTGGGGTTATTTTCCCCACTTGAACATTATTTGTGTGTTATGTGATATCTATGACTTTTTCACCAAAGAATTGAGGACGCAAAAAATCCAGGTTAACGGTAAAAAAATGGGGGCGGGATTATGTATCCGAACTAAAAGAAATTCACTAATAAAAAATATTTGGGTTGGATTACAAGTATGAATGCAAAAGATATCTCTCATAAGTGTAACTGAGTTATTCCTACGTTTTCTCCAATGTTAATATATATCCTCTTATTAAAAAAGTCCACTTTTACTTTAACTCCTAATTTTACTCCACATACATGCCATTTACTCCACAACTGATGCCACTGCATCCACATTCCAACTTGAATTGCCTCTTAAAAACATGAGATGTTATGCTTGGTCTTTTGCTTATCTAATCACAACGTCTCCTTTGCGTTAATTCCCTTCTCCTTTTGTCAACTTACCTTTTGTCATGTCATTATGACATTCCTTCTCGTCATGTGTCTTGACACCAGTAAATCTAGTACAACAATAGCCCCAAAGATTTATTTAATTTAAAATTAAATAGAATCTTCATAAATAATTTCTTCAATCAGTGTAACATAGTGTGTTGTACTTCAAACCTCGGTCTCCTCATTTTTCTCTTCCCAACACATGTCTATTGGTAGTTCGCTTTTCTAAAATCCTTTCTTATACTATTCACAACTTATACTTTCATCTTCATACATTTTGCTTTTAGACTTAATCCCACTCAAGTTCCTCATTCTCTCTTATCGTGTTTCAACCTCTTCTTCCTCAATGACAAAGAAATCCGCCAAAATCTCTGCATCTCGTACCATTGAAAAAGCCAAGCGTTCCATCATTCCGTGTAACTAGACCGATATCATTCTTTTCGAGTCTCCTAAGCACTAGTGATGGCCCGAAAGGCTGAAGACCCCTACATGCCCTCGCCTTCCTGCGGCTGAGATCCTCGCGGACCTCCGATATCACCAAGGTAAGCCGTAAGCCCCACATAGCAGGTGAAAAAGCACCTTGTAGACTCCTCTTTGGACACCCTCAAGCCTGGACATGTGGCATTCTCTCCAATACCATGTCATTCCCGAAAATCAAGATTAACCCCCATATGTCCTTAGTAGCTTACCCTTCTTATCCACCTACGAAATAGAGTAACCACTAAGAACATCAAGCTCCCTTCCACTATAAATTGAAGAGAGGAGGAACAGAGAGGGCGTATTAAGCTGAAAAAAGAACAAAAACATGACCACCACCGTGATAGCTATGGACCATATTTGAACCCCACGACCATCAGTTGCCGCCATCGTGGATAAACTTACCACCTTACCACAATGACCAGATTATCATACCCTTTTTAAAAGTACCCTATAATTAAGGATAAAGCACTCACAATGAGTAACAAATCTGACGATTCATCCCAATCATCCTTCGTTTCTTCTCGCCGTTCCTCAGATCACAGCCAACTTTCCTATTTATACGCCCAACAACAATATATGTAAGATCAAATTGACGGGCTAGCTGCCTAGATGGCATGAAATTATTATGGAAACCCTCTACCACCTTTTTATCTGGACTAATCTCAGAACTCATACAATATGGGTTCCCCACAATAGCATCAGCCTTACTATGCCGAATCGCCTTCCCAAGAGAGGCAACCCTACCACAGCTCGAGTTCGAGTTAAGGAAGGTCTCGACATGAAGTTTCATCTTCCTCGAGATCTCATAGCTCAGTTCGTTCCCGAGGCACAAACCGAAGGGGACCCTATTACAGAGAACCTTAGTTAGAAAGAAGGAGAGCCTTTGAGGCGAGGCCTAGATCTCGTTCCCCCTTTAGTGGAGGTTTGCCCCTTTCCAAGATCACATACCTTACAACCCGGAAAGACCTATGATCGCCCAAAAGACATCGTCGTCCGAGTCGCTAGGCTGGAAGGAGCCCTTGCAACTCCTCTCGCTAGGGATGAGCAGAAACCAAACCGAAAACCGAAACCGAACCAAAAACCGCAAAAATCGAACCAAATAAAACCGCACCGAATAAAAACCGAACCGAATAAAAACCGCACCGATACTTTGGTTTTGGTCTCCGAAAATTTTAAAACCGAATACAAACCGAGCCGAACTGCAATAATATTTTTATTTATTTATATATTTTATATATTTAAGTATAATATATAAATTATATCTATTATAAAATATATAATTATGTATAAAATTACATATGCACTTTATCTTTTTCTTATTATCAGTTCCATGTCTATGAGGCAATCAAGACTGTGAATCTTGATTCAAGCAAGGATATAGGAACACTGTAAATCTTACAAGGGATGCTGTTCTAAAAATCTGATAAGTTTTTAAGTAAGCAATTTAGAACCGCAAGCATTATCATATTTTCATTTAATGATAACATATTTAGTTAGGCTGGAGCTAGCTTCCACATATTTATTAGGAGTATATGCTTTTACTTATATTTATTTTGTACTAGTGATAACTGGCTTAATTATTTTGAGGTAATTTGTATTTTACTCACAGAATGTGTGTCCATTGTCCAGCACTGGTGCACCAAGCCAGAGATATTCAGCCTCATGTTATTCAAAGAGATATCAAAGCCTGTAATATTCTCCTGGTTGAAAATCTTACTGTCAAGATATATTTTGATCTTGCAAAGCTTATCCATGCCCACCTATCACATATTAACACTTTTGGCAAATTTATCATAAACTTGTTAAAAGGCCTTGGTATCCAAAAATTTATCGGACTTTTCATGGTTTGAAAACGGAACTGCACCACATAAAACCGAAACCACTCATTTTATAAACCGAACCGCACCAATGATATTTGGTTCAGTTTCCGTTTTCAATTTTAGAAACCGCACTTCGTGGTTCCGGTTGCGGTTTTAGATGCAAACCGCACCATGCACATCCTTACCTCTCGCAGTACCCCTAGGGGGAATCTCCCCTTTTTCAAAAGCCCTTGAACCTAGGTGAACGAGGTGTTTGGCTCGATTATCACTATATCAATCATTAATGTCATGATATCGCGATTTGGAAAATTGGTCCCAAATACCATTTATTAACGCTACATCTTGTAGTGTTTTGAATATCGATAAAAAATGCTACATCATTTGACGTTTGTTGGGGTTAAAAGAACACAAAGCTATTTGATGTAGCGTTTTACTAGGGTAAAAGAACATAATAATACTTCATGTATCGTTTTGTCGGGGTTAAAAGAACAAAACGCTACATGATCTAGCGTTTTCTTCAAAAATTGAAAACGCTAGATTATCACATTAATAAATCGTATTTGAGGTTATTTCCCCATTTGGACATATTTGTGTGTTATTCAATATCCGGGGCCTTTTCACCGAAGAATTGGGAACGCGGCAAACGCTGGTGAAGGTAAAAAACCGCGAACAGGATTAAGTACCCGGACTAAAGGAAATTTACTAATAAAATGTACTAGGGTTGGATCACAAGTATGAATGCAAAAGATATCTCTAACAAATGTAATTTGGGTAATCTTACCTTTTCTCTTATGTTAATATATATCCCCTTATTAAAAAAGTCTACCTTTACTTTAACTCCTAATTTTACTTCGCGAGCATGCAAATTCCTCCTCAACTAATGCCACTATATCCACACTCTTATTTGAATTGCCTCTTAAAAAGGTGGGCTATTTTGACTACTTTTTATAAATGAGTTATTTCAATAATAAAAAGTTATATTACATCTACATAAACAACCGCGTCAAATAAACAAAACAATCACTGATTAATCCATTCTTCTTGGAGATAAAATCACGTGATTTGTTGAAGATGATATATACACATGCTTCGCCACTTTGCTTCCACCATAACCAGTTTGAACTATCGACTGAGAATGCAATCCCCTAACAATTTATATCACTAAATCAAGCATCATACTCACACAAACAGTGAGAAAATAACAGAACTCACGCAAATGGCGAGACAATAAAAAAACCAAAACCAAACGCGAACTAAACATGACAAACTAGCAAGCTTAGATTTGCAAATGTGTAAATGAAATACTAGCTAAACAAGGAAAATCCTTAGATCTGGGAACAGACCCACAAGAACAAGATAACTCGGACCACTTTCCAAAAAAAAAAATCATTGGGAAGAACGAGAAACTCGTAGCTCCGTGGAATTGAGATCAAAGAAAAAAAAGGCCACATCAGAAAAGGCTTTTAATCCTTAGATCCGAAAAAACAAACTAATGCCAAAACTTAAGAAAAATTAGACCAATCTTACCTAATAAGGAAGATTTTTAGGGAAATCAATACTTTAAAACAAGGTTATTGAAAGAAGGAAGAAAACGCAAAGGAAATAAAAGATTTTAGGGGTTTCCACTGGTAGAGATGTTAGTATTGGTTTCCTAGAGACAATATATATTATTATGTTTCATTGTAAACAGTTTTGGATTATGTTCTATTGGTTCTTGAATAAATATTTATTGTGTCTTTATTTACTGTGTAATAACTTGAAATCATAATAAATGTCCTTGGAATTCTGATACGTGTTATATATCTTTAAGTATGTGATTTAAAAATGAGATTATATGAATAGTATCTTATTCCTAAATTGCCCTAGTCGGGTATTATTATTTAAGGACAATAATAATGCACAAAGACTCGTATGTTTGTTGAGTGATGACTACATCATTGGTCATAGGTATGGTGATACTAAAGTCAAGAACATAAGTGCATGTATCGATACATGGCACTGGAGTGACCCACCGTGAGATTTTTACATGTTAATAAGTGTCATTAAATATCCTCATTATGATAATGATCCTCTGACTTGAAATCATTATATTTCTATACGAGAAATTAACATACTTTGATTACATTCAAAGTTACCTTTAATCGGGTGATGATAAAGGTGGAAATTGGATATGCTATGGATAGTATGAGAAATATGAATGATAGATACAGGATTTAACCAACCTGTTTTAGGAGTGATATTATTGGCCTCTTGATTGAGTGAGACAATAAAAATGCATGACCGTGCTCAAATATTGATTTGTTTTATAGTCTACTCATTGATCAAGGAAACTCGGATTAAACATTATAGAGGATGACACAATGCATGCCTCGAGTTTGATCTATAATATAAGGTTAAAGGGATTATATTACATTGTACATTATTCACGAAAGGTTTAATTAAATCACCAATTATTATCATTACTTGGGTAACAATGATGTATACTAGATTCCGCTCATTGTTTATAATTTTATTATTGGATATTAAAATATTGCCAATGTAATAATAACCTAAAGGGTCATACACTTAGAACATTTAAAAGGAGTTTTAATTTATATTTCGAATTTAAATTAAAAGATTAAGTTCGAAATAAATTGTTAAATTGAGCTGGTCTTAATTAAATAGAATATCGAAATTAATATTAAAACCAAAATCGGATTGGGTTTTGAGGAGCCTAAAACCGATTAGGGTTAGGCCCGTATATCTCCTTCCCCTATATAAACATAATGATGTATTATTTTAGTTTTAAGGTTTATGAAAATCATTTTTCACAAAACCCTAGCTGATCTACATAAGAAGAGGCTAGTAAAGAGAGAGATTGAGAGGCAAGATTTGGGCTCCGATGATTGTTCGACGATCAAGCGTTCGTGTGGACTATTTAGCGACGTAATTCTTAGACTAAAGGCTGCGTGGTGATTGCATCTTCCGAACCTCCATCTTCCAGAATACGTAAAGCTTCTAAAAGGTCAGATTTTGTTTCTCCATGATCAGCCATGCATTATACACTGATCCTCGGGTTAGGGTTTTGGAAATTTATTGTTTTTATGTCTGTTTTCGCTGCGTTTATTGCTCCGAAATCCAACAAGAGATCCGGGGGAAACCCCGGCGGCTGTTAAGCAAAAAAAAAGAGGAGCAACTAGAGAGAGTCTATCCCAAGACCTAATTTTTAGTGGAAGACAACACTTGTGGGCTGTTATGACTTGGTGCTTATCTGATCATTAAATCACAACGGTCTCCCTTGCGTCAATTCCATTCTCTTTCTACCAGCTTACCTCGCATCATGTCGTGACAACAGTCCTTCTCATCATGTCTTGACACCAGTAAAATCTGGTAACAACAATAGCCCTTATATAGTCCCACTCTATGGAGAACCACTTTATGTGGAGAACCATGGAGACCCCTTATCCAGCCCTTAAAATTTTAATCCTAATCCAACGGCTGATATTAAATTAGATATAAAATATAAAAACACAACTCAACTACTCAAAAACAAACACACTGTGACCGTTATACACACACCTATACACATACGACTGACGAGAGAGAGAGAACAAGAGAGAGAGAGAGAGAGCAAGAGAGATCAACCGAGAGCGTGAATTCTGGCGAGAAAGAGAAGACAGATTTCAAGCACAGATTCCGAATCACAAAGACGATACATGATGCTGGGAAAAGGTAAGCGAATTTGACGATTTCATCTTGTTTTTACACTCGATTTCTTATGATTTTACTGATTCTGTAATAGAACCTCAGTATTATGATTTTGCGACCGTTTTTTTTATAATTTGAGCTTGATTTGAGGTTGCATGTGTGTTTTTTGCGTGAGTGTGAAAGCATCAGGATTGTAGATCTAGTTCTACAGTGGAGTCATTACATTAGTAATCCTCAGAGGTATGTATTATGTTAAAAATAGTAATTCTGTGATAGAGTCAATTGGATTTGTTGTAATTTGCTTTTGCAAAAGCATCAGGAATGTAGCTTTGGTTCTACAGTGGAGTCATTAGATTAGTAATCCTCAGAGCTATGTTTTGTGTTAAAAATAATGATTCTGTGATAGAGTCAATTGGATTTGTTGCAATTTGCTTTTGTAAAAGCATCAGGAATATAGCTCTGGTTCTACAGTGGAGTCATTAGATTAGTAATCCTCAGAGCTATGTTTTGTGTTAAAAATAATGATTTTGTGATAGAGTCAATTGGATATGCATGTAACTCACTTACGTAATGCATCAGGATTGTAATGCATCTGTACTTGTTTCTATTAAATATTTTAAGTACAATGACTGTATAATACATCACAGGACTGAAAATAAAATCTGGAAAGAAGAGCAAGGACCAGCAAAAAAATCACAAAGAAAAGTAAAGGCGGCAAAGAATGAAGCTGTCAAGAAAAGAAAAGCTGTAGAAGAGGTACATAGTTACACTATAACAGTACTTGTTCATTGTTCATCACATTTTACAACAGTAGACATATAAAATATACATGGTTTCTATTGTATAGTACAGCTACACATTTGTAAAAACATGTAAATGTCTGATTCTGTAACATAAGCAAAATATTGCAAATTTTTAATAATTATAGTTGGTTCCACTTTAGAAGCAAAATTAAAAATGAAAAATCTATAACTTATTCATTTATTCATCAGGATTACTGATGACTGCATCAGGATTACTGATAGTCATCATCTCAGGTTTACATTCCGCAGTAGCACTGTTGAACTATATTCTAGCATGAACTTTAAAAATATTTGATACAGGTAAAACAGAATAAGGAAAAGAAATTAAAGAAAAAGGTAGAAGAACAGAATGAAGATGAAGAAGAAGTTGAAGAAGTGGAAGAAGAAGAAAAAGATGATGATGAGAAGCTGAAAAAGATTTTAATCCGTGCTTATCCATCAACATTTTCAAAAGTAATCTCGAGGCTGTCTGAAGTTCAAAGGAAGTGGGTCATATCTGCTGGGTTTGGTGCACTTTTTCATTTTACACTTGGTGATGAACTGCCCCACACAACAATTGTTAATTGCTTATGGTGGTTCAAGCACAATAAATGTGAGTTCGGTCTATTCCCAGATCGGAATCTTAAAATAACAGAGGATGATGTTTTTGACATAATTGGTCTACCACAAGGGAATTTGGACGTTAAACTTGAAGATTCGAAAGAAAAGATCCAAAGTTGGGGCAAACAATTTGGAGAGAGGCTGCCAAGAAGGATCACTAAAAAGATGTTGCGTGAGAAGATGGGAGAGTCTCGTGAGGTCGATGAGCAATTCAAGCAGAACTTCATGGTTCTGATGGCTAAACTTTTCATCATAACAGATAAAACGTCCTCTGTTTGCCTTAAAATCCTGAAGTTCACTGGTAATTTTGACAATGCAAGAGACTACAATTGGTGCAAACTTGTGCTACAAAGTTTGAAAGAGGCTCATGATCAATGGAGGACTGATCCTGAAAGGCATATGTTTAGCCTATTTGTAATTAAAGAGGTACCAACTCAACTCTGATAAGAAAGCAAGGTAAATAGCAAGTACTGTTGAAGGGGTCCGTACGAAGAACGTCAAGTGATTTATTGAAATTATATGTCTGAAGAATTTCAGGATGCTGCTGCACACCACTGGAAGAAGTTCATTAATATGTTCAAGCCTCAGTGTACAAATAATCTTTTGTAGCACGTCCAGAAGTCCAGAAGGTATAAAGTTTTAATACTTTATTTATTCAGAAGGTTCCATACTATTGTTACTTATGAAGAAGAACTACGAAGACAAAGACTCGACGAACAAGCCAAGTCTCAAATGTTTATTTGATAAAGAGTATTTGATTCAGATAGATACAGATGAACTAGACAGTATATTTGTGTGTCAGCTACTCAGATTAAGTGTTCTGCATCAACTATAAGTGGCCGTTCAATCATGACAAAGATCTATAACGTTCAACAAAGTCTGAAGTCCCTGCTGTTGAAGAAATATAATTTAATAAGTATTTCTTTAATTATTTCACTTATCAAAATAATTAAATTAGTTGTATAATTTATTTATTAAATTGTTTCACATTCGAATTAATTTAATTTATGAATTTATACAATTAATATAATTAAGTGAGTAATTATTAAGTATTTATTCAATTAAAACAATTGTATTTGTGCATATTTGGCTCGGTATGACATTCCTTGGGAAAGTCATACCGTGTCAATGGTTTAGGCTTTCTCAGCATGACTTTTAAATGTCATTCTGATGCACTTAACATGGTTTACTCAGTCGGTATGACTTTACCGTGTGCTTGCATTAGACATTGTCTGGTATGACTTAAAAAAAGTCATACCGTGTCCTAATATTAGGCTTTATTGTTATGTGTGTATGACTTGTGCTTTATGACTTTAAAATGTCATACAAAGCTCAACCGAATGACTTTATTTGGTTAAGTCATGCCAAATGAAGAGTAGTGGCCAAGGAAAAATGTCATACCGCCCCTGGCAGTATGACATTCCTTATATATGTCATTCCTTCTTTGTTTTATGGCATGGGTTTGTGTAAAAATGTCATATCTTCCATTGTAATGTTATTTCTAAGCTAGAAAGTCATTCCTTTCAATGTCATACCTAGTTCCAAGTGATTTGCCTATAAATATGGCTTCACTTCTTCATTTGTATGTTGTTCAAGCATTGTAAAAGCTTTCAAGTTGTTTCTAACTTGCTATTGTCATATCCACAGTTTTCTGTGCTTTGATCACTCGGTTGTTTTAATCACTAAGTTAGAATACGTCCTGTCGAATTTATTCTACGAACTTTAGTGGACATTAAAATGAACCATATTAATTATATAACGACTTAAAACATTGTTATATTAATTAATTAAAATCTGATTAACAAGTTTAATTCAAATCAGATTATTCCGCCGCGATTTTTAGTGACGATTGTATTCAACCCCCCCTTCTACAATCGTTTCAGGACCTAACAATTGGTATCAGAGCGGTTGATACCATTTTTTCGTATTAGATCCTATACACACTCTGTAACGTCCAAATATTTTTTATTCGAATTAATTTTATTCCAAAAATTAATTCTGATTTAAAATATTTTTCTTTCAAAAATCCAAATCTCATCCAAACACTATTCACTTCAAATCCTTAAACATGAGTACACAAAAGATCAGTAGCATTACAATCCCACCGTTCAGCAAGGAACACTTTATCCTATGGAAGAGGCATATGTTGTTGTTCCTCCGCACCGCTAACAGAAAATATATTGGGATATTAAACAAAGGTGTTTCTACTCCGATGAAGCTCATACTAGCACACGAAGAGGATGGTGTGCTAATACCTCATAAAACTGTTCCGGAAGAACTTTCTGAGTACACAGATGAAGAGAGTGAACAGATGAACTTAGATGACGCTATTCAACTGATTTTGGTTGAATCTCTAGATCCGGTGATGTACAATGCTGTTGTTAATTGTACGAACGCAAAGCAAATCTGGGATACACTAGAGATTATAAACGAAGGCTCAGATGAAGTCAGAGAGAACAAGAAAGAGATACTGATGGCTCAGTATGAACAGTTTGGTTCCAATCCCGGAGAAGGGATTTCAGAAGTGTTTATCAGACTTAATAACCTGATTAATAATTTAAATCTGAATGGGAAATACTACGACAAGAAGGAGGTCAACATGAAGTTTCTCTTAACACTTCCTGAACATCTGGAACACAGAATCACTGCAATCAGGGAAAGCAGAGATCTGAATGAGATTACTCTGGAAAGACTCTACGGAGTTTTGAAAACTTATGAATTCGAACAAGTTCAAAGTAAGCAGAGATATGGCTGGGGTAAAACACTGAGTAACTCGAGAGCTCTAGTTGTTGAATCACCTACACCGGAAGAAAAGAAGGATGTTGTTGTTCCTTCGAAAACCCCTCACGAATTTGTTGTACCTGAGATGGGTCAGACTGCTTCTTCCAGTGGTGATGAAGAGTTCTATACAATGGAAGAGCTAGAACAGTTAGAAGATCAATCTCTATCACTGTTTGCCAAGAAATTTGGAAACATGAGATTCAGGAAGAATTCCTCCTACAAGTACAAACCTACTGCCAACAGGTTTCAAAAAGGAGGTTATTCATCTTCTACGAGCAAAGGAGGATACAAGACTGGGATGGTGGACAGAAGCAAGTTTAAATGTTTCAACTGTGGTGAACCGGGACACTTTGCAACTGAATGCAAACAACCCAAGGTTCAAGGAAAGAGAAAAGATTCCTACGACGAGCTGAAGCAGAAGTATGATGCATTAGTGAGAAAGCATCAAGGTACTTCTGGAAGTCAAAACTTCAAGAGCAAGTCTTATCTGGCAAAAGGGAAAAGCTGGGATGATACCAATAGTGATGAAGAAGAGCAGATTGGGAATGTTGCTCTAATGGCTAATGCTGGATCATCTTCACCTCCTCCTATTGGAAGCTTTCAGGTAGATCCTACATGCCCTAAACTTTTTATGCAATTAGGATTAGAAAGAGATGATGCAATAAGTAAGTTGAAAGTTGCTAACCATAAGATTAATACTTTAGTCTTAGATATTCATGCTTATAAAATGAATGAGATGAAAGTATTAAAGCCTAAAATTGAACAACTGACTATGGATTTAGAATTACAATATGCTAAAGTCAGAGTTTTAGAAAAAGGTGAGATTGCTTTAAGACTTCAGCTAGACGAAGAGAAAGTCAAATGTAAAGCCTTTAAGGATGCCTCCACTATAGTCAAAGAACTTAATGATAAACAAGAGATCAAGAGAACTGTTGGAATAGGTTTTGACTATAACAAATATGTAGGTAAGGCTAGTAACATTATTCCCTTTAAGAAGAGTGCTGAGGAAAGAGGGATTCCTTTTGTTTTGAAAGATTCCCCTCAACCCCTGTTCAAATCCTCAGAAGCTGAACCTCTGTTAGAAACTCCTGTTGTCATTAAATATGAACTTAAACAGGAAGACCTTAAAATGAAAGAGAGTAATGAGATGAGAGATGAGATTCTGACATCACTGAAACCAATCAAAGTGAAAGGCAATGTTAGGTTGCCTAAAGCTGGTTTAGGTGTCAACTCTGAGAGAACTAAATTCAACAAGCCTAATAATTTTGTGGATAGTAAGAACAAGAACAATAGATGTCATTCTACTGAGAACATTAAATTTGTTAACAAAGTTAGAGTAGAATCTATTGATGTTCCTACTACTGTGACTGATATTCCTGTTGTTCCTGTTTTTGATGCATGTCATAAATCTTGTGGTGTTGATAATTGCATGACTTGTGCTTTCAATATGATGTCTGCTTATTTTAGAAATTTGCATGCTAAAAATTAAAACACATCACCTAGGCAACACACAAACAACAAGCATGCTAGATCAAAGACTGCTAGTCCTCCTCGTGTTAGGAAGGAGACTTATGTTCCAAAGCCTAAAACTAAGGTTTATAAGGCTGTTGTTAAGGAAGTAAGTTCAGTCAAGAGTGAAACAAGTATCAGTCCAAGAGGCTCTGTTGTATTACCTGATAGAAATCAGTTCTTTAAGTTTGCTGGACCTAATCAAGTGTGGGTCCCAAAGAAGGTTTAATCAAGCTGTCTTTTGCAGGGTGCCAGTGGAGTTGTTCGAGTTGCTTGGGTGCTTGACAGTGGAGCGTCAATGCACATGACTGGTACAAGATCCCTGCTGGAAGGCATAAGAGAAGCAACTGGTCCGTCAGTTACTTTTGCTGACAATAGCAAAGGTCGTACTGTTGGATATGGCAAGTACAAAGTTGGAAGGGTCATCATAGAGGATATTGCTATAGTTGAAGGACTTCAACATAATCTCCTGAGTGTCAGTCAGTTTTGTGACAAGGGATATTATGTTCATTATGAAAAGGAGATATGTATCATTAAACATATCAAGGATAAGCGTCCTTCACTATGTGGCACAAGGAAAGGCAATATATTCGTAGCTGATTTGTCTTCAGGACCAGGAAACGAAGTTCACTGTTTCTACGCCAAAGCGTCTGCTGAAGATAGTTGGTTATGGCACAAGAAGCTCTCACATCTCAACTTCAAAACCATGAACTCTCTAGTCAAGAGAGATCTAGTGAGAGGTTTGCCTTCCCTGGAATTCTCAACTGATGATCTCTGTGAAGCTTGTCGGAAAGGAAAAGCGAAGAGAGCATCTCACAAAGGCAAGACCATCAATACCATTACAAATCCACTTCACTTACTACATATGGATTTGTTTGGCCCCGTGAATGTTGCATCAATTGATGGAGGAAGATATGCCTTAGTCATTGTGGATGACTTCTCGAAATTTACTTGGGTTTACTTCCTGGCTTCTAGGGATGAAACCCCGATGACAGTGATTGATCATATAAAGTTAGTTGAATTGGATAAGGGAGTGCCAGTGAAAGCTGTAAGGTCAGATAATGGCACAGAATTCAAGAATCAAACCCTAATCAACTTTTACTCTGAAAAGGGAATTAGAAGGCAGTATTCAGCACCAAGGACTCCTCAGCAGAATGGAGTCGTCGAAAGAAAGAATCGTACACTGATTGAAGCTGCAAGGACTATGATTGCTGAAGCGAAGCTTCCACTGTACTTTTGGGCTGAAGCTGTGACTACTGCCTGCTATACCCAGAATAGAACTTTGATCAACAAGGATCATATGAAAACTCCATTTCATCTGTATAACAACAAGAAACCATATGTCAAACATCTTCATGTCTTTGGAGCCAAGTGCTATGTTCTCAAAGATGGAGAAGAGAACTTGAACAAGTTTGAGCCAAAGGCATCTGAAGCAATTTTTGTTGGTTATACAAATAATGCTTATAGAGTTTTTGTAATTGATACTCTGTCAGTGAAAGTTAGTGTCAATGTTACATTTGATGACACTAAACTACCAAGTTTACAATTTGCTAATCCATCTAAATCTCTGAAGTTTGACAACTATCCAGATTCTGATTCAGATGATGGTGTGCCACCTGAGGCTGCAACAGGTGATGACAACAATGATGATAATGATCCAGGCAATGGTGGAGGAAATGGCAATAATGCTGGAGATTCCACTGATGCTAGTGGTGGATCAACAAGTCAACCTGCTAGCAACTCAGGGGGAGCTGGTGGATCAACTAGTCATACACATCAGCTTAATGATAATACTACTGAATCATCAAGGACACAACTTCCAAGGGAAAGGATTTGGAGCAGAGATCATCCCTTTGATCTGATTATTGGTGATCCTGATGTTGGTGTAAGGACTAGAAGTGCTACGTCAAATGAATGTCTATTCTCTGGTTTTCTATCACAATTAGAACCAAAGAAAGTGGATGAAGCACTTGCTGATCCTGATTGGGTTCTTGCCATGCAAGAAGAACTCAATCAATTTGAGTGACAAGAAGTCTGGGCCCTGGTTCCAAGGCCTAAGGGTAAATTTATAATTGGAACTAAATGAGTCTACCGGAACAAGTTAGATGGTGATGGCATTGTTGTGAGAAACAAAGCTAGACTGGTCGCAAAAGGTTATACTCAAGAAGAAGGAATTGATTACGATGGAAACCTATGCTCTAGTTGCTCGTCTTGAAGCCATCAGAATATTTCTTGCATTTGCTACACACTCCAACTTCAAAGTTTATCAGATGGATGTGAAAAGTGCATTTTTGAATGGAAAGCTGGAAGAAGAAGTATATCTGGAACAGCCCCCTGGCTTTGAAAATCCAAAGTTTGCTGATTTTGTATACTTCCTATTCAAAGCTGTCTATGGGCTCAAACAGTCACCAAGGACACTCTCTCTGAGTTTTTAATTGAAAACAATTTCACTAGAGGTGTCATAGACAAAACTCTCTTTTACAAATTGCAGGATAATGATATGATATTTGTTCAAATATATGTTGATGATATTATATTTGGTTCTACTAACGATAACTTGTGCAAGAGATTTGCTAGGTTAATGCAGAGTAATTATGAGATGAGTATGATGGGTGAGCTATCCTACTTTCTTGGTCTTCAAGTAAGCCAAAAGGAAGATGGAATCTTCATTTGCCAATCAAAGTATGTCAGAGATCTTTTAAGGAAGTACAAACTAGAAGAATGTTCACCGGCAAAGACACCCATGGTCACTGCCACTAAGCTTGACCAGGATAAATCTGGTAAGAAAGTTGATATCTCAAGCTATCGAGGTATGATTGGCTCATTACTCTATCTCACTACTAGTAGACCAGATATTATGTTTGCAACATGTTTGTGTGCTAGGTTTCAGGCTGATCCTAAAGAATCACATCTTATAGCCGTCAAAAGAATCTTAACCTTGGTTTAGGTATTTGGTACCCTAAGAATACTGGTTTTGACCTAACCAGCTATACAGATTCTGATTATGCAGGTTGCAGGATTGATAGAAAGAGTACGTCTGGAAGCTGTCAATTTCTAGGACGTCGGTTGGTTTTCTGGTACAGCAAGAAGCAACACTCAGTGTCCACTTCTACTGCTGAAGCTGAGTACATAGCCGCTGGCAGTTGCTGTGCTCAGATTCTCTGGATCAGAAACCAATTGAATGATTATGGTATCTCTGTCGACAAAATTCTAATATTTTGTGACAACACCAGTGCCATAGCCATTTCAAACAATCCAGTGCAACACTCCAGAACCAAGCACATAGATATCAGGTATCATTTTATTCGAGAACATGTCATGAATGGTATTGTGGTATTACATTTTGTACCCACGGCTGATCAAATTGCTTACATATTCACTAAACCACTTGATGAATTAACTTTCTCTAAGTTGGTTTGTGAGCTAGGGATGTTAAATATGCCATGATTCTCTTTGTATATATTTTATATGTATTTTATATATTTTTGTGAATTTTCTGTGTAATTATATCTACTTTATTAGATTTTTATATAATTATTTGTAAATTATCTGATAAATTCCTGTGTAATTATGCATGTTCATATATGTCTCTATAAATTTTCTAAGTGCTGCATACTCCCCTGTAATATTCTCTGTACATTTGGTTAATTATATGTATTTATTTTGTATTTTTCAAAATTAATTAAGCATAAATATTTGATTTTAAGTTAATTCATTTTAATGAATTAAAGTCAAATTCATAAGTATTTATATTTAATTAAAGTTGAATTTTACAAAATATATGTGTAACATATTACATATTATGCGTATTAGATTTTTGATTATATGTGCAAAATGTTTTATTGTTTTTAATTAATAAAAAATCATAATATGTATTTTGTTTTTATTAAAATCTGATTTTTCAGTCGGTATGACATTTTTATAAAATGTCATACCGCTCCAGGCGTGCTGTGTACACTTCCATAACTCGGCATGTTAGGTCCTATAAACTCACTATATAAGATGATATAGTGATCACAATCTGTAACACAGTATGACAATATAAGAGATTTAAAACAATAAACTCTTATTCACAAAGCTTGAATGGTTACAAAAACTCTCTTAGTGATTTATATATTATCACTAAGAGCTGCTAGGGTTCTTAACAATGTACTCGATAACTCAACTCATATAGAGTAACCCTAATCTGTGTTTATATAGACACAGTTACAAAATCAATCTCTGATTTGATATCCTATAAATCAGCTATGTATTCTATCAATCAAAGATTGCTCCAGTTTTCTGTTTAGTTTCCATAGTCAGCAAATCACTCCTCCGCTTCTATCCTTTCTTGAAGTATATCCGCTTCTGAGCTCTTTCCACGTGTAAACTCTGACGAGTCTTGACTATGTAAACTCTGATCAGACTTTATCAAACTCTGGTCAGACTTTACTAAACTCTGATCAGCTTCATCAAACTCTGATCAGCTTCCAGCTTAAACTCTGATCACTCCTGTTCTAAAACAAACTTTAAGAACATTAGTAATCATCAATTATATCTAACACGACATGACTTTTCTTAATAAAGTCATACCAAGGTTTTGCATTCTACACCTACCCCATTTCAAATCTCGGTATGACATTATTATGAAATGTCATACCGAATGCTAGTTTATGTCATGCTCACGTTTTCGGTATGACTTTTCTTAATAAAGTCATACCGACCACTCAAACTTCATATGACTTAACTTAGTAATATCATACCTATTCTATTCATCCCCTTCATTACACACAGTACACACACACGACCTCCATTGTTCCTGAGCTTCGATTTTTTCAAGTTTTTGCGAATAAAACTTGCTGGTTACTACTTTATCAAGTGTTAACACTTGCTGGTTACTGATTATACTCTTGATTACAAGTCGAATTGCTGCCGAAATTTTGAAAAATCGAAACCCATTTCACTGAGTTCGACTGAGTCAGGACGAGTCGAACGATTTTGACCGAGTTCTCACCGGTTCTGTGATCATCTGGCTGTGGATTCAGTTTTGAGCGATTTGTGGTGGATTGAGTGTACTGTTTTCAAAACCCCCTTTTCTTGGAATTCGAAACTTCGGGTTTATGAAGATAATTTGGGGATTTTTGGATTAATTGGACTTTAAGGCCGTGTTTGGGACTTTGTTTAAGCCATTTTAAGATTAATTAAATTTTAATTCGGTTTTACTCATTTAAATCGAATTATTAATTAATTAATTAATTGATATTTAATTATTAATTGAAATTTGTGAGAAATTTGAGAATTAATATTTTATTTGAAAAATTCTCACTTAATTCAATTTTTAATTTTAAAAATGGCCGGTCGTTTCGTAATTGAGGAGACGAATTTGAATGGATTTTTCGACCCCGAGGCAAGTTTGGCACGTTTTAGACCCCGGGGACGGTTTCTGAATAGTCAGTCGCTCGTCAGCATTGCTATTACAGCTCATGGAGAACTTCAGATACAACCAATTCAGGACTTCTATTCGACAGCCCTGAATACTACATTGTTGGATAATCATCGGGTTTCGGGAGATATACACGGAGGACGTACCATTCATATCAACACTGATGATGTGAATAGGATACTAGGGTTTCCAAGGAAGAATTTTGCTGAACTCCTTACTGAAGATGAACTCTCCCAATTCTTTCAAACAATCTTGTATCAGGGAGAAATCAATTTGCCTAGGATGTTGAAAGGCAATCTGAAGCCCGAGTGGGACCTTTTCTTCGACACTTTGGCTAAAGTGTTTGCTCCTACCACTCGCAAGAATTTCAATGTAATATCCTCCATGCTTTAGAAGATTAGGTTCTGTATTGCTCATAATCGCCCAATCAACTTTGGTAAGCGTATACTTCAAGCTATTCTTACAAAGTTGGGACCACTAAGGAACAAATCAGTCGAGCAGAATGCAAAAGTCTCGTGCTTTTATCCAAGATTTATCATGTTATTTCTGAATGATAAAATGACTGATGCTGAGAAGGACCATTACATCAATTCTCCAGTGGCACCAGTTCCTCATGCCTGCACTAAGTTGATGACTCAGCTGTATAACAAGAATAAGTTTGCAGCTGTTCCTCTTATCACCACTCCTCACGTGCTACAGATGTTCAACACTCCTCTGCAACCTTATCAGCTTCAAGTGGCTCCTCCTCCTCAACCTCAGCAACAACAGCAACACCATCAGCAACAACAACAGTCGCAACAACCTCAACCCCTGCAGATTCAACAACCACAACAACAGCAATCACCTCAACAATCTCAGGAAGCACAGTCATCACACCATTCATCCAACCAATCATCATATCACTCCCCTACTTATCAACAACAACCTATCCCTTCATTTGAAGATCAACCACTAGAATATGATTTCTTCGAGAATCAACCATCTTCATCTGAACCACTACCACACCAAACACACTCCCAAATCATACCACAAACACAATCTACCTCACAACCTCTTCATTCTGACTCTCCTATCAACCAAGAGCTGCAGTCCTTTCGTCAGGATCTACAGGTAGCTCAGGTACTTACTAACTTCTCATCTAATTTTAATGTTGATACGTCAGATTATGTTTGTGATCTTGATTTTGTTTACCAGCTTGCCAGCAATGAACCTGACAACACACAGGTTCATAACCTAGCTGATGATTCCCTTCAACCTACTCAACCTTCTCCAAACACTTCAACCAACACTTCGATGCAACCAGTTCGTAAAGTTGCCAGGAAACGGAGTGGAAGTAGGTTATTGGGTCAACCCGCAGCTCTGTCTCCCTCTAAGAAGCAAAGGGTGGAAGCCGTGGAGACAACTGCAGCCTCATCTTTACCTTCCCAACAAGGTTTAGATTTTGAAATGGCAATAAAACAGTCTCTGGACCCATTCTCTCTATAGAATGAGGCCATTGAAATTGACCGTCCGGCCGCGGTAACTTGTACAGAGTCAAGCACTGCGCTAGCACTCACGCTAGTGCAAGCCCAAACAGATTCACATGTTACTATGTTTACTGAGTGCACAGATTTTCATAATCAATGTTTAATGTATGAAAACTTTTCTGATCACTCTTTCTTTTCTAATCAGGCGGAACTTGGCAGCGTGCAAGTTAATCTGCCTTCACAGGCTTCCGGAGGACAATTTGTTCCTCCAATACCTTTGAACCCATCTCAGGGGACATTGGTAGTATATACAGGTACAGCAGGAAGAGTGAATACTATAAGTGAAGAAAGGCAAACACCGAGCGATACACATGCACGTGAGGCTAGTGAAACAGCTTTGAGTGTACGTGAGGTGAGCGCACACACTGACCCTGCTCTGTTTGAGGAACAAATGGCTAAGTTAAGAGCTGAACTAGCCAGAATGATAGCTGAAAATGAGAAGCTCAAGGGTGCACAGTTGGTGACCCTAGCAGAGAAAGCTGAGGAAAGGCCATCCAGTTCTTACAGGGATGAGCTTAAAGAGGAAATTCATGAGTTAGCTGTTGAAATGAGATCCAGTCATGAACTTTACATGGCTAAATTTGATTCAATCGACAGCAAACTGGATCAACTCCTAAGGAATTCAAAGTCTGATGATCAACCCTCCAGAGAGGATCCCTCAACTAAGGGGGAGAATAGAGGAGACAAAGGGAACAGGGATGATAAAGGAAATAGCTCAAATCAAAGCAACAAGGGAAATACCACTTCTGGATCTGCCCCTGACAAGGAATATCAAAAGTCCAAAGGCAAAGAACCGTTACATCAGTCCGACAATGCATTCAACTCTGATAGTTATGATGACTATCCAAATGATATGGATGATGATGACGTCTTCGATGCTACCCACCGTCAAGCAGCAGAAGAAGGTAAATTTGATGAGAGTTACTTGTTTTAGGAAGTAGAAGCTGTTGATCTAGAGCATGAGGAGAATGTCCGGAAGTTCAAAGCTGAAAATGCAGCTAGGAAGCGTAAGCTTCGTGATTATCAGAAACTTCTAGAGGACAAGCTAATCACAGAAGAGCAAATCAAGATCGAGAAACAGAAAATCTATGATGCTGCGTGCAAGCAGAAGAATCTTGATATTAAAAGAAAAGAAGGAAAAAGCTAGGACATTGCAAGAAGAATATTTAATGGACCTCAAAGGGAATCTTTCGATGACAGGAAGTTCTTATCTCTGATTTATGATCTCCAAGAGGTAAACCCTGACGAGGATGTCTTTATGCATGCCTTTGCTTTAGAATTGCAATATGTAACTGTTGCAGTTAAGGGATTGCTAGAAGAATGGGAGCTGATTGTCTATACACAGAGGAATGGTTCATTCAGACTATTTGTTGAATTTCTCAAATCATTCTCTGTATCTGAGCTCTGGGTACTTCGCAACAAGGTGAAGCGTTGCTCCAACCTGAACGAACTCCTTCGAGACAAACTGCTGGATTGTGCTGTCTACAACAGTCCTCAGGTTGTTAAGAATCCTTACTGTGTCAAGTTCGTTCACAAGGAAGTATTCAGCACTGTCTATCTCAACGAAGAAGCCTTTCTAAAGTATCCTGCCAAGCGTCTGGCTCTAGCATCCACTTTACTCAGAACCAAGGGCTTCGCTTCTAAAGCCAAGTCTGATGCTGATGATGTAATCTTATCATACTGCACCCAAAGAAATATTTCTCAATACTTTCGAAGGATGAAGGGTGTAACTAAATCTCAGCCATCAGACTTCTGCGAAGACCCTGTGATATTGGAAGTACTGCATCAACTGGCTCTGGCAAGGGAACGAAAGAAGCGTGGTGAATCCACTACATCTGAAGTGCCAACCAGGGAAGAACCGTCAACTCCTGTCCTTCACAATTCTGATATCGAAGAAGGAGAAGTTGATCTTTAGATTCATTAGGGATTTGTAATATATGTTCAGTAAGAACATCCTTTTGTAATCTAATGTAATCTTTTGAATTTTGGTCAATGTTTAATTAAATACCAGAAACATTTTGCTATTTACAATTCATGTTTAATCCTTTGTCTTATCAGTTAGTTGAGTTATCCTCTCGATAATTTGCATGTTATGATAACAAACAAATAGGGGGAGATTGAAAGGCATATGTTTAGCCTATTTGTAATTAAAGAGGTACCAAATCAACTCTGATAAGAAAGCAAGTTAAATAGCAAGTACTGTTGAAGGAATCCGTACGAAGAACTTCAAGTGATTTATTGAAATTATATGTCTGAAGAATTTCAGGATGCTGCTGCACACCACTGGAAGAAGTTCATTAATATGTTCAAGCCTCAGTGTACAAATAATCTTTTGTAGCACGTCCAGAAGTCCAGAAGGTATAAAGTTTTAATACTTTATTTATTCAGAAGATTCCATACTATTGTTACTTATGAAGAAGAACTACGAAGACAAAGACTCGACGAACAAGCCACGTCTCAAATGTTTATTTGATAAAGAATATTTGATTCAGATAGATACAGATGAACCAGACAGTACATTTGTGTGTCAGCTACTCAAATTAAGTGTTCTGCAACTACTATAAGTGGCCGTTCAATCATGACAAAGATCTACAACGTTCAACAAAGTCTGAAGTCCCTGCTGTTGAAGAAATATAATTTAATAAGTATTTCTTTAATTATTTCACTTATCAAAATAATTAAATTAGTTGTATAATTTATTTATTAAATTGATTCACCTTCGAATTAATTTAATTTATGAATTTATATAACTAATATAATTAAGTGAGTAATTATTAAGTATTTATTCAATTAAAACAATTGTATTTGTGCATATTTGGCTCGGTATGACATTCCTTTGGAAAGTCATACCTTGTCAATGGTTTAGGCTTTCTCAGCATGGCTTTTAAATGTAATTCTGATGCACTTAACATGGTTTATTCAGTCGGTATGACTTTCTGAATGAAAGTCATACCGTGTGCTTGCATTAGACATTGTCTGGTATGACTTAAAAAAAGTCATACCGTGTCCTAATATTAGGCTTTCTTGTTATGTGTGTATGACTTGTGCTTTATGACTTTAAAATGTCATACAAAGCTCAACCGAATGACTTTATTTGGTTAAGTCATGCCAAATGAAGAGTAGTGGCCAAGGAAAAATGTCATACCGCCCCTGGCAGTATGACATTCCTTATATATGTCATTCCTTCTTTGTTTTATGGCATGGCTTTAAGTAAAAAAGTCATATCTTCCATTGTAATGTCATTCCTAAGCTAGAAAGTCATTCCTTTCAATGTCGTACCTAGTTCCAAGTGATTTGCCTATAAATATGGCTTCACTTCTTCATTTGTATGTTGTTCAAGCATTGTAAAAGCTTTCAAGTTGTTTGTAACTTGCTATTGTCATATCCACAGTTTTCTGTGCTTTGATCACTCGGTTGTTTTAATCACTAAGCTAGAATACATCCTGTCGAATTTATTCTACGAACTTTAGTGGACATTAAAACGAACCATATTAATTATATAACGACTTAAAACATTGTTATATTAATTAATTAAAATCTGATTAACAAGTTTAATTCAAATCAGATTATTCCGCCGCGATTTTTAGTGACGATTGTATTCAACCCCCCCTTCTACAATCGTTTCAGGACCTAACAGATCCAAATACACAATACTACACTGGTTGTTTTGTTTTTCTTCTTGTAAGACATCTTGAAACATTTTCATAGTTTTTTTACCTTATATGTATAACTTCTGCCATCGTCTCTTATGACTTTCTATTTTATCTGTAGTACTTTTACCTAGCTAGGACAAGCCATCCTGATGTGAGAGTGAAGAAAACATGGTCTGCCTTCATCGGGTGGAAGAATTCATGCATTGATGATATAGCAAAGAGGGAGAATCTTGTTAGTAGTTTTGGTCAAGGTGATATTTTAAGTAGATAGTCTATGTTCTTTCTACATATGTCATATACTCATGAATATAAAAATGTCAATTATTTATCCAATTATGTAGGTTCCACAATTTGGCAATCCTGATGAAAGCGAACAAAATGATGTGAATTCTGAATAATACATAGTATGAAAATAATAAAAATGAACATGATTCCATAGTAGAACCACCATATTAAACATAACTGTTTTGATTATGTATCCTTTTCAACTTGAGTTTTTGTTTAATTCAATAAATAAATAATGTTTTAATTCTATAATATAGGGTGGGAACAGCAACTACACCGCACCTAAAGAAACAGTGAAGGGCGTACGACCCAGTCGCCTGTTTTCTCTGCAAGACAATGTTGATGCATCAATCTTGTCAATTGCAAGAGATGTTCAACAGAATCACAATAGCACTGAGGTGCTTACAGAGGATGTAAGAAAATTTATTACAATCAAGTCAACTACTATAAAATCATAAGTATGTGCAACTACTAACATATATTAATGAAAATAGGAGATGTTGTCAAGATTAGAGCATCATTTATCACAAATGGAAAGGCTGAAGAAAGAATTTGGTGAAACACTTGACAAGGGAAAACAACTGTTCCCAGAAAGTGATAAAATGAAAGAATATGAACAGAGGTTTGAAGAGGTGACAACAGGAAGGTAAAAAATTTAAATAATTCTTTTACCCGACAATATCATAGTGTTATAATTTCCTGAACATAACTTCTTTAGATAGATTCTTAGAAGTATTTTTTACTCTTTGCAAAAATAGTATTGATAAATACTGGGATTTTTTCACATACAATGACTGGAAAAAATTTGACATTTTATTGCTCCCAGAACATGACAGGGCTTTTAATAAGATGCACGATATAGATGACTTTTTAGATGATTTAAAATTAGGCGGTCAGGTGGTTGATAGTGATATTTACACAAAACATATTAGTAGGAACGTGCAAACAAATTCTTTATATGGCCTCAACCAGCTCAGAAGGGAACACAAACCAAGTGATTTTCAGAAGTCACCATTCCGAATCCGAGGGATTGACCTCAACATATAGAAATTCACAAAAAATGAAGAATGGAGATGGCTTAATGGCAGAAAGAACCGAGCAATGTGAGTATAGACATTAATTTACATATTTAGAAAAGAGTCTAGGTTGACACTATACTCTGCAAAGCAAAAGCAATTAATTGAGTCTGTTTTAAACATGCAGGATTGAGGTTTTCCTCTGGAACAACGTTGTGTGCTTGAAACATCATATTCAGAGTCTACAAAGAGGAAAGGAAGTACTCTTCCATGTTGTTGATGCTTACACAAGCATACTGAATGAGGATGAAAGACTTAAAGCAACAGAGTCTCCCTATAGGTTTTTCTGCAGCACAATGGTGACAGTAAGTTTCCAACAAAACACAAAGAAATCACAGATAATCTACCATCTGTTTTTTCATATTCTTTTTCCATTAAAATTGAACATATATTATATGTTTTGAATTTTTATTATAAAATGTTATATGTGTCTTCACTGCTAGATGGGAAACGTGGTTAAAGGAAGCCAATTGGTAGCAAACACTACTGATCCAAATATAACATACATGAAGTTCAAATCCAATATGGATGCAATTTTGTTCAAGCACAGAGTGGATATTAATCATGTTGATCTGGTATATACTCTATCCATATTTATCATTTATAACAATGTAAGATTATTTCCAATTTTCATATTTTGATTGTAAGAAAATATATGTGTTTTCTTTCCCTCAAAGATCTTCTCCCCCATCTTCTTTGGAAACCATTTCTACGTGATATGCTACAATTTAAAGAAGATTCCTGTTGAGATAATTGACAACAGAAGTGGAGACCGTGTAGATACCATGTACGATGGAATACCTGAATCCTTAGTATGCAACTTTTTCCACTTTGAAATAAATATAGTAATTTTTGTTTTATTTGATTGTATTAACCAACTGTTATATTTTTAACTATACGTTTCAGCAAGAGAACTTTGGCTTATACATTGCACAGCAAAGCCCGAAAAAAAGCAAGTTGTTAAGTAATGCTCCAGTGCAACATCTACAAATGAAATAGAGAACTTCAAATAAAAACGTAGACTCTGGAGTATTTGCCATGCATCATATGAAAACATTTATGGGATATGGATTGCGCAACTGGGAGTGCAAATTTGCTGTAGAGGTTGTATGCAAACTAACTTTTGTTTCTAAAATAATTACAAGTTTGGATTAGATATATGTTTTTTTTCTTTTTTATGACCATTTATAGAAATCATATATACAGGGTATTGAACAGAAAAGGCAACTGGAAAGGGCAAGACAAATATATGCTACAAAGATTATGTACTTGGGAATAAACTTCTTGAAAGACCAGATGACAACAGAGATCAAGTTTGTGAATCAGAACTTGACTGAGCTTGTCAAAAATATTTTGCTTAAGCTTGCATAATCGTGTTGCATTTGATATACCAAAAGTTTTATACATTTTACTTGCAAAAACAGATGGTTATTGATTATAATAACTCATTGCTGATTTGTACAAAATTATGATTGTATATTAGAATCATTCGGAAAACATTCCATTCCTTTAAGTAATGAAACATGAATATCTTCTAGAATCATATTTAGCATCATCAGTATTTCCATTCCTGACAGTATTTGGATCCTGACGGTGTTTCACAGCTGTCAAATTAACATCATCAGTGTTTTGATCCTGACAGTATTTCATATCTGTATTTAACTCTTAAGACATGATTCTCTTATAGAATCAAATTGACATCGAAAGTATTTAACTCTTAAGACATGATTCTCTTATAGAATCAAATTGACATCATCAGTATTTCCAATCCTAACAGTATTTTACAGTTGTCAGTAATTTATTTTTAGCATCATCAGTATTTTCAATCCTCATAGTGTTTCACAAATGTCAGTAATTCACATTTAGCATCATAAGTAAAATTGAATTTAAACATATTCAATATACTCATGAAACATGATTCTCTTGTAGAATCAAATTAACATCATCAGTATTTGGATCCTGACAGTGTTTCACAGCTGTCAGTAATTCACATTTAGCATCATATCTGTCAGGATTTTACATTTAGTATCATCAGTAAAATTTAAACACATTCATTTAACTCTTAACACATGATTCTCTTTTTGAATCAAATTAACATCATCAGTATTTCAATCCTGACAGTATTTTACAGCTGTCAGTATTTTACATTCATTTTGGTGGTCGCCCAAATGCTTGAAGAAACATCTCACAAGCCCACGTGAAATTTGTTGCATCCTCATGATTTAGTAATGCAGAAGCAAAAGAAACACTCTTCCAATGATTATCTACTCCAATAAAAGGTACGAATACCATTCCATACCTTTCACAGCAAAAAACTTGTAAATTAAATAACATTGGAATTATCCAACAAACTCATAATTTCCTAAATAAAATTAAATTGCATATCAAACTTACTTATTGGTACGGTATGTTGCATCAAAAGATACAACATCACCAAAAAGTTCATAACTCCTACATCCTTGAATATCAGCCCAAAATAGATGGGTAAGATGACCGTTTGAATCCGTCTGATATTCGGAAAACAATCCTCCATCTGATACGTTCCTTTTGCTTTGGAACTTCTGTATCAGCATATCAGAATCATGTTTGCCAATATATAATTTTATATCTCTTATCCAATTTTGAAAATCAACAGCAGTTGCCCCAACTTCAGAGTAGGATCCTGAAATCGACTTGAACAAATTGTGAGCTCTATACGAGCCTATGTTTGATTTTGCAGCATCTAGAACAAATCGGCGCTGAAATAAAGTCATAGATCGATTACAAAGTAGAAATTCTTTTCCTGATGGCGATGCTAGAGAATGGTTGTGACCTTCGATAAATGACTAAATAACATACGCATTAAAACCATTGTACTTGAGAATATTTTTTGCTCGACAGTCACATCTCTTTGTCACCGTCTTCCTCCTCTTCACTTGCAGTTGAACACTATTTGATGCATGAGATGATTCTGAATTAACATCAACATCCTTCGATATGGATGTATCATGATTCCCTCCTTTAGAACAAATTATGCACTCGGTAATTATAATACCATTCTTGACTTTTTGTGTTGATTTACGAACCTCAAATCCACCATCTCTTCCATACTCAGTATAGAACTTAAAAGACGACTCAATGTCTTTAAATAGTTGACCAGGATATGGTTTAAGTTTGTCATCAGAAACTTTACGATTCCACACTTTAGAGCTTCTACTAATTGACTCATCAAAACCTTCTAAGCACTCCTCAACAAAATCATGAATAGTAGTATCACAAACACCATCAACAACATCAACATAAACAGAATTGCCTGCAAAAATAATAAAAAATTATGTTAACATATAACACTCTAACATATACAGTTTATAGATTCTGTAATAGAAGCATTCATATACAGAATTTGATTGTATCATATGATTCTATAATATAATCATCTCATTAAGATAATTTGATTCTATGTAAGCTCCTGATGACAATAATCATCAGGAACTGGTAACAGGTCATCAGTATTGTAGAATACAAATTTATATACAATTTATAGATTCTGTAATAGAATCATTCATATACAGATTTTGATTCTATCATATGATCTTATAATATAATCATCTCATTAAGATAACTTGATTTTATGTCAGCTCCTGATGAGAATAATCATCAGGAACTGGTAACAGCTCATCAGTATCTACATATAATCTAATCAGCATTCTCTATCAACAAGAACACACACGGATAATTCGAAAAAGCGTTATATGATTTTACGGAGGAAACAAAATTTAATAACAAATTTGCATTAAAAAGTTATAGAATCAATACAAATCCTATTTGATTCTATAGTAGCACCATAAAAATTAAATTTTTATCTTCAAAAACTGATTTCAGTATTATTTATGCAGAGGATATATCAAATTATTGAGTTCGAACCTGATGATGATTGAATGTCAGCAGCTTCGCGAAAACTAGCTTGATTTGAGGAAAACTGAGCTTGATTCGAGCAGAAGACAGTTTGATTTGAATAAATCTCCATCTCCGATAGCTTCGAATACACTGAGAATGATGAAGATGGAGAAACAAAGATTCGATGCGCGCAACAGAAGAAGAGAGATAGAAAGAAAGCGAGATGGAGAGAGAGACCGGATATCGAAATCGCGCGAGATAGAGAGAGAGAGATGAAATAACGGCAATAATGAAAATAACGGAGAGAGAGAGAGAGAGAGAGAATATCGAGGAAGCTGCTAATCAATTTTCTAATTGAACATTGTTTATTAACAGCCGTTAGATTTGATTTAGATCTAACGGTCCAGATTAATGGAGGGGGTTATCCATGATACTCCATATAAGATGGTTCTCCATAGAACAAAGACCTATATATATATAAATTAAAATAATATAACTATATATTAAAATAAAATAACATGAAAGAAATCACATTCCACAAACCTAACCAATAGCTAAAAATAGAATTAAATAACTATATTTTTCTTAAATATGACAAGTGTATAAACATTCAAAATAATATCGGTTTAAAAATAATATACAATAGCTAAGATTAGGTGTTGGCTCTCATTATCACAATTTTAAACCTATATTCCCAAAACATCACGACCTGGAAAAATGATCCTGAATACCATTTATTAACACTACATCATGTAACATTTTGGATATTGACCAAAAATGCTACATCGTCTAGCGTTTTATAGAGAAAACGCTACTCTCTCTTTTTTCATATATTTGACGTTTCGAAAAGGAAGATATGTTATTTTATATTTGATGTTCTAATCTTCCCATGTTGTATTATCTACTTAACCTCGTTTCATGTGTCCATATTTACTTAGACTTTGAATATTCAACACCTAACACCTAAAAATAATTAATAAGTGAGTTTATCGATGAATCTAAGTGTATAAATACTCACAGTAGTGTAGTTTGTTTTGTATACTCTCTATTAGTTTTTCTATAAGTTCTTATATATAATGGCTACTGTGTATCTTGTGAAAGGAAAGACAAAGATCAAGGAAGATAGAAAGGAAACAACACCAGATAATAAAGAAAAGAAGCAAGGGTTTTTGGCAAAAGATCTTCAACAAGAGGTAATAATAATGTCAAATATATATTTTCCAAGTGTCAGATCCTATTTTTAGCAGGATGAAGAGCTTGAAGATATGAAAAGATCGAGATGCAAAATAAATGAAGGATGATTCAAGAGTTTACAAAGGATAATATACTATTAAAATTTTTTTTTTTATATCAATGTATGTTAGTTTTGAGATGAACTCATTAGAATTTTGAATACTGTTCTTTTGTTGTTCAATGTCAAAATTTGAGTTTGAAGTGATTAATATTTTAAGAAGACATATGTTACATATTTGATGATGTCACAGGTGTCTAACTTGTTTAGTGTGCAGAAGTGAAGATCAGAGTTTATTCAGAAATCAGAGTTTGACGACTGCCAGCTGGATCAGAGTTTAGCGAAGATCAGAGTTTGCAGGCGGCTGATTTCTAGGAGAAGATCTGGATAAACAAGGAATATAAAGATCAAGGAAGATTGTGCAGATCAGGACATCAGAAGGATAGCTACTGATTAGATTATTTTCAGAAGCAGATAATTTTATATCAATATGTAGATATCATGTAACTGTGTATATAAACACAGCTTAGGGTCTACTCTAGATGAGTTGAATATCGAGTATTATTCTTGTAACCCAGCAGCTCTTAGTGATAAGTTATAAATCACTAAGAGAGTATTTGTAAGCTACTGTGTTTTGTGTTAATAAGAGTTTAGTTGAATTATTCTCTTATTTGAGTGTTCTGTTATTGATTGTGTTCACTATATATATTAATATAGTGAGTTTATTCAGCCTAACAAGTGGTATCAGAGCCAGCTCTGTTGATATACCTACAGTGAGATCTTAATCACACAATCATGTTTGAAAAATCACAAACTTCAAACAGTAGATATGAGTCAATCAGGGTTCCGATCCTCAGGGCATTTGAATATCCTGTCTGGAAAGTCAAGATGGTTATGTTTCTGGAGGCCACAGATCCAGAATACTTGGATAGGATTTATGATGGTCCACACATGCCAACCAAGCTCTCTGTTGCAGTTGGAGATGAACCCCAGAAGATGATTCCCAAAGAAAAGAAGGACTATACTCCTGAGGACATCTCATCAATCAGCAAGGATGCAACGGTGAAGCACTTGTTACACAGTGCTCTAGACAATGCTATGTCTAATAGGGTGATTGGATGCAAAACTACAAAAGAAATATGGGATGCCTTGGAAATCAGATGTCAAGGAACCAAAGCCATCAAGAAGAACAGAAGGACCATACTTACTCAAGAGTATGAACACTATGATTCAAAAACTGGTGAATCATTGACTGATCTTTATGATAGGTTTGTCAAGCTGCTGAATGACTTATCTTTAGTGGATAAAGAATATGACTTGGAAGATTCAAATCTCAAATTCCTACTAGCTCTTCCTGAAAAGTGGGATTTGAAAGTAACCACTATAAGAGACAATCATGATCTTGAAGAGATGTCTCTTGATGATATCTTTGGAAGATTGAAAATCTATGAACTTGAGATGGAACAAAGGAGCAAAAGACAAGGAGGGAAACCTAAGCCTGTTGCTCTAAAAGTTCAAGGAGAGACTGCTGTGAAGAACAAAGGAAAAGCACATGTCACAAAGTCTGACACTGAGTCATCAAATTCTAATGATGACTCAGACTCTGATGATGAGGACAGTGATACTGAGATGCTGCAGTTGGCAGCATTGATGGTTAAAAGTTTCAAGAAGATGGCTTACAAGAACTTCAATAAAGGAAAGTAGTTTTCAAGGAAGGACAGAAACTCTGACAAGAAAGTCTTCAAAAAGAATGAAGGCAAGGAAGAAAAATCTGGAAAAGCTGATAAGTCCAAGTACACCTGCTTCAACTGTGGTGAAAAGGGTCATTTTGCAACTGAATGCAAGAAAGCCAAGAATGAAAAGGGACAAGCCTTTATCACCAAGAAAGAAAGCTGGGCAGACTCATCAGATTCTGAGGAAGAAGTCAACTATGCCTTGATGGCAAACACTGATAACAGCTCTGAGGCTGTTGAAACTAAAGTACCTCATTCTACTCTTGCCTTTAATACTGAAGATATAACTGAGTTAAGATTATTCCTTAAAAGCATGCATATCAGTTATAGAGATCAGACTTTAGAAAATGAGAGATTAAAATCTGAAGTCTTAGATGTTAAGAAAAGGAATGATTATCTTGAGAAAGAACTAGTTCAGATGCTAGAAGTTCATAAAGAAAGAGATGATTCTGTTTTCATTAAGAATGAGCTGTTAAAGAAAAATGCCTCTCTTGAATCAGAACTTGCTAGGGAAAAAGAGATAATCAGAACATGGACTAACTCAGGAAAAACCACTCAGAATATCTTAGGAAGTGGAAATTGGAAGAAAGGACTAGGATACACTGATAAGAATGAAGCTGAGTCATTTAAACAAGAGACTGTTAAAATTGATAGACCTAAGGCTGCACCAGTTAGATTTGTTGCAGAATCAAAAGCTCATGACAAATCAAAAACTGATAAACCTAAACAGGTTAACATAGGATTAATGGCTCAGAAATAGCTTAAGCATAAGCTCAAGGAAGTCAAACAAGAAAATAGGATTAAGGAACCTAGGAAAAACAGAAATGGGAAGGTAGGTATAAACAAAATAAATAACTATATGCCTATTCCCAATGCTCCTAGGAAAACTTGTCATAACTGTGGAAATCCTAACCATCTTGCTTCTTTTTGCAGGAAGAATAAGGACATAAATACTATGTCTCCCAAATCAGAAGTTAAGACTAGGAACATTAGATTTAGACCAGAAAATCCTTGTTTTCATTGTGGTAGTTTATGGCATTCCATTTACACTTGTAAGGAATACCATAGTTTATACTATGATTATTATGAATTGAAACCCTCTTTGAAGAAAAAGATTGATTCTCCTGGTTCAAATTTTGTCAAAAAGTCTGTTAGCATAAACTCTGATTTAAACTCTGGTAAATCTTCCGCTGCTAGTGTTAACAAACTTAACAAGAACAAAGGATCCAAGCAAGTCTGGGTCCTTAAAACTAACCATTAGTTGTGTATGTGATTGCAGGGCAACAGGAAGAACATCCTAGTTCTGGACAGTAGATGCTCAGGACATATGACAGGAAACAAAGCCCTGCTATCAGAATTTATGGAGAAGGCCGGCCCAAATGTTTCTTATGGAGATGGCAACATAAGGAAAACCTTGAGATATGGCAATATCAATCTTGGAAATGTCATCATTCAATCTGTAGCTCTGGTCTCAGGACTTAAGCACAATCTGCTCAGCATAAGTCAAATCCGTGACAGAGGATATCATGTGAATTTCTTTGAAGAATACTGTGAAGTGGTTAGCAAAAGCACTGGGAAAGTTGTTTTGAAGGGATACAGACATGGAAATATCTATGAAGCCAAGCTTTCTTTAAACTCTGATAACCCTGCAATCTGCTTACTGGGCAGAGCTAGTATTGAAGATAGCGGAATTGGCACAAGAAACTCTCTCACCTGAATTTCAACAACATAAATGAATTAGTTAAGAAAGATCTTGTAAGAGGACTGTCCAAATCAGTATTTGCACCAGATGGCCTTTGTGACTCTTGTCAAAAAGCAAAACAGAGGAAATTCTCATTCAAGAGTAATATTGAGTCCTCAATTCTTGAGCCTTATCATCTCCTACATGTTGATCTTTTTGGACCAGTAAATATCATGTCCATTGCAAAGAAAAGATATACTCTGGTCATTGTTGATGAATATACCAGATATACATGGGTATACTTTCTGCACAGCAAGGATGAAACAACCTCTCTTCTGGTTGAACATGTCAAGCAACTGGACAAAATCTCTAAAGATGCAGTAAAGATCATCGAGGAGTGATAATGGCACTGAGTTCAAGAATTCTAAAATGGAAGAGTTCTGTAAAACAAATGCAATTAAGCAAGAATTCTCAGCACCTGGAACACCTCAGCAGATGGTGTTGTAGAAAGAAAGAACAGAACTCTGATAGAAGCTGCAAGAACCATGCTGGAGGAAGCAAAATTGCCAACTTACTTCTGGGCTGAAGCTGTGCAAACTGCTTGCTTCACACAGAATGCAACTCTGATAAATAAGCATGGGAAAACACCGTTTGAGATGGTTAAAGGCAGAAAACCAAATCTGAAATACTTCCATATATTTGGCTGCAAATGTTTTGTTCTCAAAAGTCATCCTGAACAGTTGACCAAGTTTGACTTAAAAGCTGACGAAGGAATTTTTGTTGGCTACCCTCTGTCAACTAAAGCCTTCAGAGTGTACAATCTGAGAACAAGAGTGGTCATGGAATCTATTCATGTATCTTTTGATGATAAGAAGATAACTGGGCTGGAAGATTTTGATGAACATGAACAGCTGATATTTGAAGATGAAGATGCATTCTCTGACTCAATAAACTCTGATTCTGAAATAATATCAGAGTCTACTATTCCAAATCAACAATCTCATGCACATGCTGAGGGGGAGCACAATATCCATGAACATCTGGGAGAAAATAATGAGGAATCATCAGACAACTCAAACTCTGATGCAGATTCAACAAGCTCTGATAGATCACTATTAGAAAATAATGAGAGCACATCTTCAGGGGGAGCAACAGAAACTCGGAATGCTCATGAAGATAGCATGAATCAAGGGATAGAAGCATCAGAGAATCAAAATGATAATGGAAATAGCATGGATTATGGGGGAGGATCCAGTTCCAGAAGTCAACTGCCTCATGCAAGAAAATGGACAAAGTCACATACACCAGATCTGATAATTGGAGATCCAGATGCTGGGGTGCAAACTAGAACAGCAACAGCAAATGAATGTCTGTTCCATTCATTTCTATCTCAGACAGAACCTATGAATGGGTTATCTCTCACTCAAATTCCTATTTATTGTGATAACCAAAGTGCTATTGCCATGACAGGAAATCCAGTACAGCACTCTATGACCAAGTACATCAGTATCAGATATCATTTCATCAGAGAACATGTGATGGAAGGAACAGTGGAACTCCATTTTGTACCTACAGATCTGCAGTTGGCAGATATCTTTACCAAACCTTTGGCTGAAGCAACATTTACAAGACTTGTAAATGAACTAGGGATGATCTCTGGTCCTCTCTAAACTCTGTTTAGCTATCTAAGAATATATCTGTTCTCATTAGTTGTCACGAGCATGATTTATAACTACTTCTGTTATTCTCTGATTTAAACTCTCATGATTATACTCTGACCTGACAAACTCTGATTACATGAAACTTTCTCTGATGAGTGACTTTCCTGTGAAGAATTTGTTGCAAATTCCTGGATTAAGTCATTAATTACTCTAAAGTCTGATATTTGTGACATTATAGATGTGGAAATCTACCTGACATTCCTCATGATCTTAATCTGACACTTAGTGTAACGCCTGTAATATTCGACTTATATATATATTACAGTATTTCATTTTTTTGGTGATATATAAATCTTCGTGTCTTAATTGCCAAATTATGTGAATTTGACTCGTTTATTGTTACGGGACTTCCGATCGTAGTTAGAATGTACTTGTTTAAAATTTGACGAATAAATCTCGTTACGCGATTAAATGATATCACTAGTTGCAACGGTTTTGACTTAATATTAATAAATGTGATCGTTGTCGCTACCCGATTTAATAATAATAGAGATTTAAGCGATTTAGTGATATTTGATAATTGCGAGTAGCCGATAGATTATAACTTGCTAAATAGCGACGTGCTGTATATTTCTCTCGTAATTTTACGTGTTATATATTCGTGTTTTTAAATTTATGTGTAATGTGAATATTAGAGCTTTACTTGTAATAATTCTTCTTACATTCATTCTTTGTCCGAAATTTTTGAAAACTATTTTATTAAACTTCTAAAATCCCATATTATTTGTGATATTAATTTCATGATTTATAGATTTGTACTTTATTTACTAAAACTCTTTCTTTTAATACTCTTTTAATCACACTTTTATTAATTAGCAAATGACTAGTGTATCCTTGCATGCAACTTTGACTAGTATTATGACCGAGGGTAATACCGTACAATCACCTCACTTGACCATATAAGTTACCAATAAGCCCTTGCATGCATTTCCACCAATACTTGCCAAAAGGGTAGTCTTGTAATCTCTCCATTCCACTCACTCTTTTGGTCAAGTCAAGCCACAAAAATCAAACAAAACTCTCATTTCAACACACACAAAACCACACAAACCCTCTCCACTTTTCTATCCTCTCTCCCTACTCCTCCATCCGGCCGAAGCTCACCCACATCCCCCTCTCACCATTTTTTTTCATTTCTTCACAAAACCAAGCAAGTATAACTCTCCTCTAGCAACTTCTTGTGAGTACTTTCAAATTCAAGGTTAGTTTTGCTTTGCATGTTGAAATGGAGCCGAAATAGGGCCTTGGTTCTTATGAGCTTAGGGTCACTATTTTGGAGGTTCCTAAAGATGAGCTTGAGGTGTTTTTGGAGAGGTTTTATACCTTCATTTGGCCAAGACACACATGTTTCATCACCCTCGGCAATGACTCTTAAGGGAGTCGAAGGGAATGGTTTGTTTTGGAGACTTGAATTCGAAATGTATGATGTTTTGTTATGTTTCAAGAGACTTTGGTTCTTGTACAATGTGTTTACTAAGTATAAGAGCTTGCATGTGGAAAATTGTTTAAGTTGTATGTGTATTATAGTGATTACATGCCATTATATTCGAATGGAGACCATTTGAGGTGACTTGAAGTTTTTATGTGGTTTTGATCAATGCATGCTATAATTCTTGTGAAATATGGTTAGTTCTAAACATGTATGATAGTTTACAATGATAATCAGTAGTTATCTTGAGAGTATCATGTTGATATATTCGAAATTTTGCTCATGTATGCTCCCTGAAAATTCTGCTCTGTTTTGGCTCACTATTTTGCTTCGGCATTATATTTTATATGGTTAAAAATTGTGGTATCTTGCTTGGTGAGGATAGTCAGTAGGTATATGTGTAGTATAGACTAAGATTTGAGGCTTGGTTGTTGGTTTATGGTGATTGGAAGGGAGTTAAGGTGGAAGGAGTCACACACACACCAAAGCAGATTTTTACACTATAGAAACCATGAAAAATGGAGATGTCATGCTTAGGCCCTCATAGGCCCAAGTTACCTGGAGTTGGGACTTGGTATATACAAGTCTCCAGTAGCCATAAAAGTCATAAAAACAATCATTTACATAGGTACACACACACATTTTTGAGTATAGGGCAGAACAGGGCACTTTAGGATCAATTGCATCCTTGAGTGGTTAAAGCTATGTCATTGGTGAGGCCCTCATGGGGACTTGATTTAGATGACTTTAGGGAAGTCTTAGGAAGCTATTTGAGTCATTGGATTGGTGTATTGAGTGAGTATAGTGAGTTTCAAGTTGGTAAAATCAGGGCAGTCCCCACAGCAAGTCAAGGTGTTCTGTGCCAACTTGGCATGGAGGCCCAAGGAGGCCTGAGCAAGGCCTTAGTGTCATTCCAAGTGCACAACTTAGATTTAGGTCTTAGGTATCCAGAGGAGTCATAATTTCACCAAGGCACATGGTGGAAATAGTTAAGTAATAAAATGCCATGCTTTACTTGTTATATGCATTACTTGATGAACATGTTACTTGTTTTAATTAAGTTTAAGTGTATATTTTTATATATAGATATATATATATATATATATATATATATGTATAAATTTATGTATGTATATATGTATATATTTATACACGAAAGGGTAGTTAGCATTGTAGCGACGAGGATACTATTAATTATAGGTGCAAGTAGGAGGCCAGGCAAGGAACCCCTAGAAGAATCTATACAAGAGTTCAGTAAGCTTAGTCCAGGCAAGTGAAACTCTTCCTTTATACTTGCTTGATAATTGTATACCCTGTGAATGTTGAATTACTGTTTACCTAGAACGGAATCACCTTATCACCCCTTTTGATCAAAACTTTGAATTCCGATAATTCCCTTAATACTTGAATTACCTTTTCCATATAATATCACCTTACACCCACATGAATACACTCTAATAGTCCCATGATGAATAATGAGAAGTTGATACCCCACATTAAACTGAATTACCTCTTTTGGAACCCTGATTTAATAACATTCCCTATTTTAGCAAGATCACTTATGTTTTGAAAACACCCTTGCTTAATGACTTGTCTTTGATCAAGACCCCTTTTGAAATTGAATTGAATTGAAATGACCTTAAAAGGAATTGGATAATAATTTATTAAGACTGAGGCGCCAGTCAATTATTGCAGCATCAGTAGCGGGGAGCCTAATGTCTGTTTATGACCAATGTGTGCCGAGGATCCTCCCTGGTTGAATCTCTTTATGGTTCGGAGCTTGGTGTGGGCTGATCACCCCTTAATGCTCGTAGCGCTGTGTGTTTCCAATTCCAATAAATTTGCTATCTCACTTTGCACCTTTACTTGTGATTATACCTTGCGATATCTATTGTTGTTTTTGCACTTGTTTATATTGCATATTGTGAACAGTTATATACTGCTTTCACTTGTTGAGCTTTTCGCTCATATATTTTGTTGTTTACTGTAACCCTTCAGTGAAACCCGAGAATGGCCCGATTCAAGCAGACCGCCCGTAAGTCCACCTCAGGATCAGGGATTGCGTACCGCCGTATGATGGAGTAGGTTGGGAACTCGTAGTTCCCTAGTTATTATCTTTTGAGACATTTGGGGTTAAAACTTGTAGTAATTAATGACTTGGTTTTAATTTTGGTTTGTAATAACTTTAGATGTTGTTCATACTCATTCCTGGTGATTCCGGGATAGTGGATTTAAACGTGTAGTTTAATATTTATAATTCTGTAGTTTAATTTAATATCGTTTTATGCATGATTTAGTCGGTTATTTATGGTGGGTCCGTCACAGTTGGTATCAGAGCGACAGGTTTGAGTCACTGAACAACATAAGATAAATGAATATAAGATAGGATTTAGAGGTTAAGATGAACTTAGATCATGTGGGACTTGGGGCGTTAGAATCTTTTAAGTTTTCTCACCCATTTTACTTATAACCGCGTGTATATATATATATATATATATATATATATATATATATATATATATATATATAGGCACTTGCTCAAATGAGAACTTTCTTAAAATGAGAACTGTGAGAACTTTCTTAATTTATCAAAATCTCATTCATTTGAAGGGCCCCGCCAGGGGCACCTTCACAAAAAATGTATATCATTAAGGTCTCCACCTAGCTAGCCGAAAAAAATAAAAAAAATAAAAAAAATCACTGATGACGTGGCAGTGGACCTTTTTTTTGAATTTTTTTTTGAATTTTTTTTTTTGACTAGCTAGGAAGAGACTAGTTTTATATACATTTTTTATATTGGGCACCCACTAGTTTGATGTTTAGATTAGTGAAAATATGATAAATTAAGGAAGTTCTCACGGTTTTCATTTTAAGAAGTTCTCACTGGAGTAACCCTATATATATATATATATATATATATATATATATATATATATATATATATATATATATATATATATATATAACTGTTGGCAGGCATCGTCATCGACTAGTCCCGGATTCCCGGCTACTGTTCCGTTCCCGCTTTACGAGCAGATGGTAAGGCTCACTGACCGACTCGAGGGCCAGAACACGATTCTCCAGCACCGGATTGACCAGCTGTACCGTGGGGACTTTGATGATGAAGGCAACCGTCCTCGTTTGATTGCTAGGGTCGAGGAGATCATTCGTATGGCTGAGGACCGCTTGGCAGCTATTCCACCCTACCGTGAGCGTGAGAGTCGTATCACTTTGAACGCCATTACCGACGAGCTCCGCCGTGTGATTAGCAGCCACTCCGCCAGCTTCACCAGCATCATCACCATCCACCTAGACTATCCCTTAGTCTATTTAATTCTGTTATCATGTTATCCGTACTTTGACTTTCCATTTCGTACTTTGTACCCCGAATTGTTTCGGGAAGACTTTATTCGCATTTTATTTTCTGTTCGTACTGCTCGGTACTTATCATTTGAACTAATGTTTAATATTCGCACTTTGACTATGTATCCCATATTGTCATCATATTGCCATGTTATATGCCATGTTTAGATAGAATTTTGCCATGTTAAACTTTTAGAACTTGATCATGCTTAAACCTTACCAATATACCATGAATATGACTTTGACCGAATAATTATACCTTAGACTCTAATAGTACACACACATACCATCATGCCATGATAATAACAGTAATAGACCTTTACTTTGTGAATAACTCTTGAATAATACCCGTGTACCTAATATTTACCCCTTTGATATAACTTGTATGCATATATTGAACTGTGAATAAGCTTTTCTTGTCTACATTCAGAATCATGCCTCCTCGAAGAGCCCGCAACACCAACAATGAAAATACCGAAGAACCACCACCAACCTTGGCTCAACTTATGCAACTTCTTCACCAACAATCTGTTACCCTTGCTCAACAACAACAACTACTTCAACAACAACTCCAGCAACAACAACAAGCACCTCCACCACCACCTACTACCTTCAAATCTTTTCAAGCTGTGAAACCACCCGAGTTCCGAGGAACTCAAGACCCTGTTGAAGCTCAATCCTGGCTTAAGGAGATGGAGAAGGCTTTCACATTGGCTGTTGTAACCGATGATAAGAAGGTTGAATATGCCTCCTATTTTCTGAAAGATGAAGCAAACTATTGGTGGGAGTCAGCTCGTGCTTTAGAAGAAGGTGAGGTTATTGCTTGGGATAGATTCAAGAGGATATTTTTAGACAAGTACTTTCCAAGATATATGCAAACTCAGATAGAGTTGAAGTTCTTTGAATTGAAGCAGGAGGGAATGACTGTTGGAGAATATGAGAAGAAATTTACAGAATTGGCAAGGTTCGTGGGAGATTATGTGGACACGGACGAGAAAAGAGCAAAAAGATTTCAACAAGGATTGAAGCCTTGGCTACGAAGCAGAGTGGCTGCTTTTGAATTTGCCACATATGCTGAAGTGGTCCAGAAGGCAATAGTGATTGAAGGAGAAAGTGATCAGAATCAGAAGGAGAAGGACGGCAAGAAGAGAAAGTTTGGGAACAATGGTGAAGGTTCGGCTCAAGGGAGCCAAAAAGGAAGAAATTTCAAGAAGTTTGAATTTCCGAGTCAAGGAGGACCTCGAGGTTTCAAGAAAGGTAATAATAGGAGCCCGAAGAAGATTCAAGGACCAAGTGGTCAAAGGAGTCAACAAGCAACTACAGAATGTAAGTTCTGCCACAAGAAACACACGGGAAATTGTAATAAGGCTGATATTGTCTGTTTCAAGTGCAATTTGAAGGGTCATTATGCAAACGAGTGCCAGAACCCGAAGCCTTCTGTTACATGTTTCAAGTGTGGAAAGACCGGTCACATGTCAAGAGATTGTAAAGCTTCTAGAACCAACAAGTTGATCCAATTGGCAGCTACCCCTTACAATCAAGGAATGACATCTTCTGCTCCGATTCTGCAACTACCCTCTACTCAAGTTTTTGAGTCTGCAACTCCTGTTTTCCATCCCTCTTATCCGGCTCAAGCAAGGACATTCAACATGAATATCAAGGATGCTGTTCAGAGTTCTGAGGTTGTGGCAAGTACGCTTTCTGTCAACAACAACCATGCTAAAGTGCTATTTGATTCCGGAGCTACTAGATCTTTTATATCTGAATCTTTTGTTGGCAAGTTGAATTGTGAAATTGAACCGTTAGTTGAACCTCTTTCTATCATTGTTGCTAATTAAGAACAAGTATTTGTTAGAAGTATTTGCCCCCGGTGTACGATAGAGATTTCTAGCTTTAGTTTTCCTGCTTCCCTTATACCTTTTCGATTAGGAGAATTTGATGTCATATTAGGTATGGATTGGTTAGCAGAAAATGGTGCTCAAATAGATTGTAAGAAGAAGAAGATAATCCTTAAGTCTCCTCAAGGCAAGAAAGTAGAGTTTAAAGGGCAGAAACAAGTTAAGACATTTTTGACGATGATTGAAGCTAAGAAGTTGTTAAGACAAGGTTGTGAAGGGTATTTGGCTCATGTGATTGATAGATCAAAAGAAACGCTGAATATAGAAAGTATTCCGATAGTTAACGAGTTTCTTGATGTTTTTCCTGACGATCTTCCTGGATTGCCTCCTGACCATCAAATTGAGTTTTCTATCGACTTAGCACCCGGTACGGAACCAGTTTCGAAGCAACCGTATTGAATGGCACCGGCAGAAATGAAGGAATTGGCCAAGCAATTACAAGAGTTGTTAGATAAAGGAGTTATAAGGCCGAGTGTATCCCCGTGGGGAGCTCTAATTCTTTTTGTGAAGAAAAAGGACGGAAGCATGAGATTGTGCATCGACTATAGAGAATTGAACAAGTTGACAATCAAGAATAGGTATCCTTTGCCTCGTATCGATGACTTATTTGATCAACTCAAAGGAGCAACTTACTTTTCGAAGATTGACTTGCGTTCGGGATATCATCAATTGAAGATTAAGCCGGAAGGCATCCCAAAGACCGCTTTTAGAACTCGGTATGGGCATTACGAGTTTCTAGTTATGGAATTTGGATTGACAAACGCGCCAGCCGCCTTCATGGATTTGATGAACCGTGTATTCAAGAAGTATTTAGACAAATTCGTCATTGTATTCATCGATGATATTCTTATATACTCGAAATCTAAAGAAGAACATGCTGAACATCTGAGGATAGCTTTGGAAACTTTAAGGAAGGAGAAGTTATATGCAAAGTTCTCTAAATGTTAATTCTGGCTACGAGAAGTGCAGTTTTTAGGGCATATTGTTGGGAGTGAAGGAATTCGAGTGGATCCAGCGAAGATAGAAGCTGTGATGAATTGGGAGAGGCCGAAGAGCCCAACTGAAGTTAGAAGTTTCATGGGATTGGCTGGATATTATCGAAGGTTTGTGAGAGATTTCTCAAAGATTGCAGTACCGTTGACAAGATTGACTCTGAAGAATGAGAAGTTTGAATGGACCGACAAATGTGAAAATAGTTTTCAAGAGTTGAAGCAGAAGTTAGTTACCGCTCCAATTCTAGCTTTGCCAGATGATCAAGGAGATTTTGTTATCTACAGTGATGCGTCACATAAGGGGTTAGTTTGTGTCTTAATGCAACACGGGAACGTGATAGCCTACGCGTCAAGACAACTCAAGCCACACGAACAAAAATATCCGACTTATGATTTGGAGTTGGCAGCAATTGTGTTTGCTTTAAAGCTTTGGAGACACTATCTTTATGGCGAGAAGTGTGAAATATTCACGGATCACAAAAGCTTAAAGTCAATATTACGCAAAAAGAGTTGAACATGAGGCAGCGAAGATGGTTGGAATTGATTAAAGACTACGACTGCATGATTAATTATCATCCCGGAAAGGCGAACGTAGTAGCAGATGCGTTAAGTCGCAAAGAAAGGTTGAATATGTTGACCATGGCTCAAGAACTATCACAGGAATTTGAGAAGATGGGAATTGAAATTCGAGCTCCAAGTGCACCTACAGAAATGATTTGTACCATGACTTTTCAGCCTGAATTGATGGAAAAGATAAAGAAGTGCCAAGAAGAAGTAATGAATGAGAAGATGAATGAGTTGACCGGAGAAGAAATTTGTACACAGAAAGACAATCAAGGAATCCTAAGATTTTCATCAAGAATTTGGATACCAAATGTGGAAGAATTGAAGACTGAGATTTTGAAGGATGCTCACAATTCAGAATTTGCTATTCACCCAGGAAGCACAAAGATGTACCAAGATTTGAAGCAAAACTTTTGCTGGCCAGACATGAAGAAGGAAATTGCTCAATGGATCAGTAAATGCTACACATGTCAAAGAGTAAAAGATGAACATCAGAAGCCCAGTGGATTGATACAGCCTTTAGAGATACCAGAATGGAAGTGGGAGCACATTGCAGTGGACTTCATAGTTGGATTGCCAAGGACAAAATCTAATCATGATGCTATTTGGGTAATCAGTGATCGTTTGACTAAGTCAGCTCATTTTCTGCCAATCAACGAGATATTTTCAATGGACAAGCTGATTCACATGTATTTGAAAGAGATTGTTACCCGTCATGGAGTTCCAGTATCTATTGTGTCAGATTGAGACCCTCGTTTCAATTCCAGATTCTGGAAGCAATTTCAAGAACATTTGGGAACCCGACTCAAGATGAGTACTGCTTATCATCCACAAACGGACGGACAAAGCGAGCGTACGATTCAAACTATCGAAGACATGTTAAGGTCTTGTGCTTTGGACTTCAAAGGAAATTGGGACGAGCATTTGCCTTTGGTTGAGTTTTCGTATAATAATAGTTATCATGCCAGCATTGGAATGCCCCCGTACGAAGCTCTTTATGGAAGAAAGTGTAGATCTCCGATATTTTGGGATGAAGTTGGAGAAAGGAAAGTAATTGGTCCAGAATTGATCGAGCAAACAAAGGAAGCAGTAGATGTGATTCGAAGCAGACTGATTGCAGCTCAAGACAGGCAACGAAAGTATGCTGACCCGCACAGAAAGAATGTTGAGTACGAAGTAGGAGAAGCTGTTTTGTTGAAAGTGTCACCTTGGAAAGGAATAGCAAGATTCTAAAAGAAAGGGAAATTGAGTCCAAGATTTATTGGTCCTTTTGAGATTTTGAGCAGAATTGGGAAAGTGGCGTACGAACTAGCCTTACCACCTCAAATGCAGCACGTACACAATATTTTCCGCGTCTCATTGCTTAAGAAGTTCAACCCTGACACCAAGTGCATCATAGAGAATGAACCAGTTGAAATAGAACAGAACCCGATTTGTCTTATATCGAGCAACCGGTTAGCATTCTAGATAGAAAGAATAAGGTGTTAAGGAATAAGACAGTTCCTTTAGTTAGAGTTTTGTGGAGGAATCCCAAGGTTGAAGAATCAACGTGGGAATTAGAAAGTGATATGTTAGATAAGTATCCTCATTTATTTACTTAGATTCTGGAGTCAGAATCCCTTTAAGGGGGGAAGGATGTAACGCATGAAATATTGGACTTATATATATATTACAGTATTTCATTTTTTTGGTGATATATAAATCTTCGTGTCTTAATTTCCAAATTATGTGAATTTGACTCGTTTATTGTTACGTGACTTCCGATCGTAGTTAGAATGTACTTGTTTAAAATTTGACGAATAAATCTCGCTACGCGATTAAATGATATCACTAGTTGCGACGGTTTTGACTTAATATTAATAAATGTGATCGTTGTCGCTACCCGATTTAATAATAATAGAGATTTAAGCGATTTAGTGATATTTGATAATTGCGAGTAGCCGATAGATTATAACTTGCTAAATAGCGACGTGCTGTATATTTCTCTCGTAATTTTACGTGTTATATATTCGTGTTTTTAAATTTATGTGTAATGTGAATATTACAGCTTTACTTGTAATAATTCTTCTTACATTCATTCTTTGTCCGAAATTTTTGAAAACTATTTTATTAAACTTCTAAAATTCCATATTATTTGTGCTATTAATTTCATGATTTATAGATTTGTACTTTATTTACTAAAACTCTTTCTTTTAATACTCTTTTTATCACACTTTTATTAATTAGCAAATGACTAGTGTATCCTTGCATGCAAGTTTGACTAGTATTATGACCGAGGGTAAGACCGTACAATCACCTCACTTGACCATATAAGTTACCAATAAGCCCTTGCATGCATTTCCACTAATACTTGCCAAAAGGGTAGTCTTGTAATCTCTCCATTCCACTCACTCTTTTGGTCAAGTCAAGCCACAAAAATCAAACAAAACTCTCATTTCAACAAACACAAAACCACACAAACCCTCTCCACTTTTCTCTCCTCTCTCCCTTCTCCTCCATTCGGCCGAAGCTCACCCTCATCCCCCTCTCACCATTTTTTTTCATTTCTTCACAAAACCAAGCAAGGATCACTCTCCTCTAGCAACTTCTTGTGAAACTTTCAAATTCAAGATTAGTTTTGTTTTGCATGTTGAAATGGAGCCGAAATAGGGCCTTGGTTCTTATGAGCTTAGGGTCACTATTTTGGAGGTTCCTGATGAGCTTGATGTGTTTTTGGAGAGGTTTTATACCTTAATTTGGCCAAGACACACATGTTTCATCACCCTCGGCAATGACCCTTAAGGGAGCTGAAGGGAATGGTTTGTTTTGGAGACTTGAATTCGAAATGTATGATGTTTAATTATGTTTCAAGATACTTTGGTTCTTGTACAATGTGTTTACTAAGTATAAGAGCTTGCATGTGGAAAATTGTTTAAGTTGTATGTGTATTATAGTGATTACATGCCATTATATTCGAATGGAGACCATTTGAGGTGACTTAAAGTTTTTATGTGGTTTTGATCAATGCATGCTATAATTCTTGTGAAATATGGTTAGTTCTAAACATGTATAATAGTTTACAATGATAATCAGTAGTTATCTTGAGAGTATCATGTTGATATATTCAAAATTTTGCTCATGTATGCTCCCTGAAAATTCTGCTCTGTTTTGGCTCACTATTTTGCTTCGGCATTGTATTTTATATGGTTAAAAATTGTGGTATCTTGCTTGGTGAGGATAGTCAGTAGGTATATGTATAGTATATACTAAGATTTAAGGCTTGGTTGTTAATTTATGGTGATTGGAAGGGAGTTAAGGTGGAAGGAGTCACACACACACCAAAGCAGATTTTTACACTATAGAAACCACGAAAAATGGAGATGTCATGCTTAGGCCCTCATAGGCCCAAGTTACCTGGAGTTGGGACTTGGTATATACAAGTCTCCAGTAGCCATAAAAGTCATAAAAACAATCATTTACATAGGTACACACAGATATTTTTGAGTATAGGCCAGAACAGGGCACTTTAGGATCAATTGCATCCTTGAGTGGTTAAAGCTATTTCATTGGTGAGGCCCTCATGGGGCCCACATGAATACACTCTAATAGTCCCATGATGAATAATGAGAAGTTGATACCCCACATTAAACTGAATTACCTCTTTTGGAACCCTGATTTAATAACATTCCCTATTTTAGCAAGATCACTTATGTTTTGAAAACACCCTTGCTTAATGACTTGTCTTTGATCAAGACCCCTTTTGAAATTGAATTGAATTGAAATGACCTTAAAAGGAATTGGATAATAATTTATTAAGACTGAGGCGCCAGTCAATTATTGCAGCATCAGTAGCGGGGAGCCTGATGTTTGTTTATGGCCAATTTGTGCCGAGGATCCTCCCTGGTTGAATCACTTTATGTGGTTCGGAGCTTGGTGTGGGCTGATCACCCCTCAATGCTCGTAGCGCTGTGTGTTTCCAATTCCAATAAATTTGTTATCTCACTTTGCACCTTTACTTGTGATTATACCTTGCGATATCTATTGTTGTTTTTGCACTTGTTTATATTGCATATTGTAAACTGTTATATACTGCTTTCACTTGCTGAGCTTTTCGCTCATATATTTTGTTGTTTACTATAACCCTTCAGTGAAACCCGATAATGGCCCGATTCAAGCAGACCGCCCGTAAGTCCACCTCAGGATCAGGGATTGCGTACCGCCGTATGATGGAGCAGGTTGGGAACTCGTAGTTTCCTAGTTATTATCTTTTGAGACATTTGGGGTTAAAACTTGTAGTAATGACTTTGTTTTAATTTTGATTTGTAATAACTTTAGATGTTGTTCATACTCATTCCTGGTGATTCCGGGATAGTGGATTTAAACGTGTAGTTTAATATTTATAATTCTGTAGTTTAATTTAATATCGTTTTATGCATGCTTTAGTCGGTTATTTATGGTGGGTCCGTCACACTTAGACTGCCTTACTTCTTAGAAATTAGATATGTAATCAGTGTAGAATTTCTTTTATTCTCTTTATGAGCGCAGAGTCATTAAACCTTCAGTATGGATTAACAAATTTTATTTCTTCTCTTAAAATAAAAAAAATTATTAATTATCCTCAGGTACTCCTTTGAGATCTTATATACTTTGTGTTCGGAATGACCCAAGTGCATTGCTGGTATTAAGCAAAATGCATCAGAAAAACATTGTTTTTTCTTGGGGACCTTTCACATTCTCTGATTACTGGAGAAATACTCTGAGCAGTAGTAAATTTATCTGTTGAAGGTTATGAGTCACTTACCCTGAGAAGTTTCCATTCTGAAGATTATTTGTGACTTAGTCATGAGAAGAATATGTAAACTCTGATTCATACTGTAGTCGACTTTGCTGCCTATGAAGTGTTTAAATTATTTTCTGACAAACTGGTTTATTCTAATATTCCTGAGAATTTTGTCAATCTCTGTGTCAATCTTAAATTCATGTGTTCACAAACCTTACACTCCATATTTGTGATTAACAATTTGTGACTACGAGTAATTTTTAATTAAATTCAAATAATTGTTTGTACACTCTGAGGATATATTGTCTTATTTTAAGACTCTTGATATGTCAACGCTCATCAGTATTAAATTCTGTGTATATCTTATTGTTTGTCGAATACTCTGATATTTATTTAAACTCTGGCTCAAGTCATTCTCTGATCGACTTCGGAGTTAATTAAATAAGTATTCGGTTCAGTAAATATCAGACATAATTGTCAACCGGTACAAAAATTTGTTTGAATTCCTGAGTGGAGTAAAACACGGTAAATTATTGTGTTTTCTCGGAAATAGTTATACAAACACACGTTCACACGCAACACTAATAATTACCGCCCCACTACCTTATTTTGTTACCGTTAGCAGTCTGCCACGTGTCCCACTACCACTTTGAGATCATCTGATCGCGTGCGCACATATATATAATTGTTTAAAAGATTTTTATCTTTTACTTTTTACACGCAATTTTCACTGCTCTCTCTCTCTCTCTCTCTTACCTCTTTTTTCACTTACACATTTCATCAAACACCTTACCTGCGTTCCTAATCTCTCACATTTTTTCAGCAAAATGTCGACTACAGCCTTTGAGCATGATGGAGCCAAGTTTGTAACCAACAACTACGCAGCCATTCTGGATAATGATGAAGCCCCCAAGGAGTTTCATCTAATTCAGGATTTTCTCGCTCATAGTGAGCTCATGTATGCTCTGACTCAACCTGAGTCAATATCTCCTGCTCAGGTGCTCACTTTCTGGGGGACAGCCAGGTTGATGATGGAGGTGATCATGGCTCACCCTCCCTGACCTGTGAATATGACGGTCAAGAGTACTTCGTCTCTCCGTCCACTGTCAGAAAGGCGCTTCATCTTCCTGACCACAATAAGTTCGACTCTTCTGTCACTACCCAAACTCTGAGAGACATGATGCACTTCTTTGGGTATTCAGCCAGTACTGACAAGATGGGGGAGCTCAAGCGTCCAAATCTTTGCAAAGAATGGAGTTTCTTCTATAACTGCATTACCAGGGCCTTTGGGAACAAGTGCAACAACTCTGAAACCATTCCGATCTTCAGTCAACAAATTGGGTATTCTATGATCCATAATCTTAAGTTTGACATTGCTACCTCAATCTTGAGATTTATTGGTGATAGGAGAACAGAGAATATGAACATTGTTTATTATGCCAGATTCTGTCAATTAATATTCTCTTATTGCTTTCCTAATTTACCTTTGCCTGAAACTGATACTGAATTGCCCTTTAAGATCACTAAACGTGCTTTTACTGATCTGATTAAAGAGGATAGTAAGAAACCCAATCCTCCTGTATTTGCAATTCCTGTAACTATACAGGATAAATTGAAGCTGGCACTGCCAGATAAGTATGGCTCCTTATTCTCTGATGAGAATATTCCTCAACCTGCATCCTCTTCTGCTCAGACAACTGATGTACCAACCTCTGGTCCTTCCCAACAAGGGCCAATTGTAAAATCTGACCAACCACCAACCTCTAGTTCTTCTCATAAAGGGCCAGTTGTAAAATCATCACCAAATAGGGTTTTAAGATCCTCTAAATCCCCAACAAAATAATCTCCTCCAACCAGAAAAATAAGATTTCTTCAGAAAATTTCTGACTCTGACTCTGATGGAGAACCCTTACAATCTCAACCGGTTCCAAAACCAAGGAAGAAAATCAAGCCAACCACTATCACTGATCTGACTGTTGATCCTCCTCAGTCAGATGATATTCATCAGGCATTGGTTCCATTCTCTGATCAACCACAGGCTGCAGATCCTGTTCTAGTTGAACCAATTTCTGCCATGCCTCTTGAGGAGCCTGGTTCTGCAGCTGCTCAATCAGATTTTCCTATGGAACCAATTACAGCTGAAGTTTTAACAGAGTCTGTGTTGCAGATGAATCAGGAATCTCTGATTCAAGTTGAAGAAAATGTTGCAGCTCCCGTTCAGGAGATCTCTCATGCTGCAAACTCTGATGCAGCCATAGAAGCTCTGGCTTCCCATACTCTCAGCATCTTTGTAAATTATGATGATGATGATGATGCTACAGAGGTAACATCTGTTCCAGTATCTCTTACAGGAACAACCTCTGATCAAGCAGAAGTTCAAATCTCTCCTGTCAGAGATTCTTCTCCAGTAAAAGATTATTCTCCAGTGAAAGCTCCTTCACCAGTTACAGATTTTTTAATTCAGCATACTGTCTCTGCACTCCCACAACCTTCTGCTAAGAGCAAAGTCTGTCAAATGAAATATCTTCAGGGTATGTGCAGAGTTCCACCTCCTTCTATGGAAACTAGACATTCCAATATAGAAGCCACACAGAGGTCTATGCAATCAACTCTGGCTGATTTGAGCTCCTCTGTAGCTCAGCTGGTTCAGCTTCTCACCTCTGCTGATGTCAAAAGGGGGGAGAAAGTATCACAGGACAAATGCTCATATGACCAGTCATTGAAAAAGCAGAAGCCAGATGATGATGAAGAAGGCAAGGAAATTAGAGAAAGAAACTCTGGGAAGCAGATTGTGTTGCAAATCAGAGATAAAGGAAATCTACTAATGCTGAAGGGAGTATGAGAAATAAGGGTGGAAACTCTGAGACAGTCAAGAAATCAGAGCAAATTTCAAAGGAGTTGACTGCAGTTAATCCAGTGATGACATAGATTTAAAAGCAAGGAGAAAATCTGATCTCTGAGTCAGATAAACTGATTGAAGCTGGAGATCCAGAATCTCATAAGTTTTGTCAAACTCTGAAGTTCAGAGGAAAGGAAACTACTTTGTTCTACAAATCTCCATCTCTTCAAGCTATAGATGAAGCTGTAGCAAGGAAAATCTCTGAAAAAGAAAATCCAGGAGTTGATATTGAAGCTATCAGACTTGAAGAAGAAAGATTAGCCGCTGAGAAGATGAAGATCAGCAAGTCAAAGTCTGATAAGTAGAAGCAAATCATTAGTGATCAGTGAGATGAATTACTCTGATATCAACAGACCTAGAACCAGGTCTCAAGCAAAGTCTGAGACTGATTCCAAGGACAAGGGAAAACAACATGTTGATGGTGTTCCCGTTTTAAAGAAGAAATCAGTTGTTAAGATTGCATCAGAAGATCCTTCTCAGAGACTGATACAGTTAAGCAAAGGTGCAAATATAATTTCTGATGTGTCTGGTCAAGTTGAAGAAGAAGAAGTTGGATTGACCAGAAGTAGAAAGAATGCAGAATCAGTAGTCAAGTCAGTCTCTGACCCAAACTTAACCTCTGACATTGCTCAAGTTAAGGTTCAAGAAGCAAAAGGAAATTCTGATAAGTCAGAGCTTGTAGAAACTAAAGCTTCATGGCTGAAGACAATCTCTGGTAAATCTCAAGATCAGAACAAGAAGAAAAGCCTCTTTGGAAGCCTTGGAACTAGTCAGTACAAGGAGAGTTCAATGCTGACCAGAATTAGAACTCATGGAACCAGAGGAAAAGAGGCATATGATACAACTGGCTTGGGTCACTGGAAAGAGAAGTTGGAAACCAGCTCAGCAACCACCTTTAGAGATCCATATCCTCTGACTGACAAAATTGGTGAAGCTGTTACTCAGAAGGACCTTGACAAAATAGAATCAGTGCAAATTCTGATGGATACTCATGATGGCACAGGAGACAAAGAAAAGATAGCAATCTTTCTCAACACTGGCAGAGTATACAGAATTTCAGAAGCTGATTTACTGTTGAAATCTCTAAGGGAACTTGAGCATATTCACTATATGCTTGAGATAAAGAATGAAGCTACCCAGAGATGGTCTGATCTAATGAAGAGGACTATTCTTGAAAAGAGAAGATTCTATGGAATAAGTCCTGATGAAGAGTATGTTCCTAAAATATCTCAAGATGATGGTTCTGAGATCAATATGCAGAAAAACAGCTCTGTGATGGAGACTATTGCAAACACCAAAATCTTGGGATATAATAATGATGCAGACAGACCTAGAGTAATTCAACTGGGAGATGCTATGAGTAGAAGCAAGGCAAATGCCTTGAGATCAGCTATATACCAAACTGGGGAAGGCACTGGAGAGCTCAATAATGTTAAGGCCCAGATGATACAAGCTCTGAAGCAGATTGAAGAAGATCTGATTAATCAGTTTGTCAAGGAAAGCTTTGGATATAGGATGATTTGATAAATAGTAACTGCTGGTTCTGTAAGTCGTAATTATTTCTGTGAATTAATTATTTCATGCATTTGTCCTTAGTAATTTTTGACATCATCAGTATATATATAACTTGTTCATTCTGTCTAATGTACAAGTTGGGGGAGATTGTTACATATTTGATGATGTCACAGGTATCTAACTTGTTTAGTGTGCAGAAGTGAAGATCAGAGTTTATTCAGAAATCAGAGTTTGACGACTACCAGCTGGATCAGAGTTTAGCGAAGATCAGAGTTTGCAGGCGGCTGATTTCTAGGAGAAGATCTGGATAAACAAGGAAGATAAAGATCAAGGAAGATTGTACAGATCAGGACAGCAGAAGGATAGCTACTGATTAGATTATTTTAGGAAGCAGATAATTTTATATCAATCAGTAGATATCATGTAACTGTGTATATAAACACAGCTTAGGGTTTACTCTAGATGAGTTAAATATCGAGTATTATTCTTGTAACCCAGCAGCTCTTAGTGATAAGTTATAAATCACTAAGAGAGTATTTGTAAGCTACTGTGTTTTGTGTTAATAAGAGTTTAGTTGAATTATTCTCTTATTTGAGTGTTCTGTTATTGATTGTGTTCACTATATATATTAATATAGTGAGTTTATTCGGCCTAACAACATATAAGTCTTAAACTGCTTTAAGTTTGTAATTAGTATCCTTGTTTTTGTTTGAAGATTTGCACTCTGTAATTTTATTAAAGGACTGTAGTGCACAGTACACACTGGCCATTACACAGTAGTAATCCACACTACAGTGCACACTACACAGTAGGTCAGTAGCAGTGTAGCACACTAGCACTGCACATTAGTTAACAACAGTCAATTGTTTATGTCAATTGCTAATAAATTTTTCTTATATAATTTGTTTTAGATGGAAGACGAACGTGATTCTCAAGAGGAACTAGAAACTCCAACCGAGACCGTGGCTTTGAATCCGAGAAAGAGGACAATGGAAAGTAGAAGTGATGTTTTGGATCATTATGACAAGGTTAAAGATTGAAATGTAGTTCTTGTTAAAGTTAAGTGCAAGTATTGTGCTAAAGATTTAAGTGCAAATACTTCAAGGAATGGTACTAGTAGTTTGTGCAATCATTTAGAAACTTGCAAGTCATTTAATGTTGAAGGGCGTCAAATAAAATTAGCTTTTGAACTAAAGATGGTGGAAACACAACATTGAGTAGTTGGATTTTTGAAAAGGATTTGGCTAGAGAAAAATATCTTAAGATGATTATTGTTGATGAGTTGCCATTTAAATCCGGGGAGGGTTTGGGATTTAAAGAATTTATGGCTACCGTGCAACCAATCTTTCAAATTCCATCTAGATGGATGATTGCACGTGATTGTTATGGGATGTATTCTCTTAGGAGAAATGAGTTAAAAACATCTTGACTTGAGTCAACCCAACGACTTTGCCTAACTACGGATACATGGACTTGTAATTAAAGGAATAATTATATTTGTTTAACTACACTTTTTATTGACAAAGATTAGAAGTCGCATAAGAGGACATTTAATTTTTTGTCCAATTATTAGTCATAAAGGCAAGGCAATTGCATTGGTGATTGAGGAGTGTTTGGTTGAGTGGGAATTACTAGGGTGTTATCTATCATGGTAGATAATGCAAGTTCCAATGACGTTGCTTTGAAAAAATTAAAAGGAAGAATTGGTAATCGGGGTACTAGTGTCTTGAATGATGAACGTTTGCATTTAAGTGTGTTTCTCATATTCTTAATTTAATTGTCAAAGATGGTTTAGGTTTATTTAGTGAGTTAATTAATAAGGTGAGAAATGTTGTTAAGTATGTGAGACAATCACCCACTAGAGAGATGATATTTATGAAGTGTGCAAAATATGAGAAAGGTGAGACAAAAAAATCTTTGATTCTTGATGTTGATACTAGATGGAATTCGGCATATGAAATTTTGGATGTGGGGAAAAAGTATGAGAGGGCATTTAGTAGGTATGATACACAAGATCCTAGGTATAAAAAACATCTTAAGGTGGATTGTGTTGATGGAAGGCCTACATGTGAAGATTAGATAACAGTTAGAAAATTTGCATCATTCTTGAAGTTTTTTATGATCTAACTTTGAAGATTTTGCCAGGGCTAGCACTTGGGTAAGGCGACCAAGGCGAACGCCTACTATCCTAGGGGCACCAAAATATCTACGCATATGTAGCATATAATGATAAATCTATGCTATCTATATATTTATATGCATTTGAATTGATTGTGTTAATCTTAAAACAATAATTTTATTATGTCATTGTATATTGATTTGAATGAATGTAAAAATTTCCTTTACGATCTTGAAAGATGGGGGCACCATTTTCAAAATGGTCTAGGGCACCCAAATCTCTAGGGTCGACCCTGGATTTTAGGAACTTCTTATGTTACTTTTAATATCTTCTTACATGAGATATATGCCATTCATTTTATCTTGAATGAATGGACATATGGTGCTAATGTTGACATGTGTGCCATTGGAAAGGAAATGTTAGAAAAGTTTGAAAATTATTGGGGGAATCCAACTAAAATGAATAATCTATTGTTCATTGCGGTAGTACTTGATCCAAGGCAAAAGTTGCAATTTGTGGTGTATATTTTAAGGCACATATATGGGGATGATGTTGGGGGGAAGATAGGTAAATCCTTGGAAGATACGTCATATAAAATATTCAATGAATACAAATTAAAAATTGCAACAAACGAACAAAGGGATGAGGTTAGAGAGGCAAGTAGGGAGGACAATATTGGGCAAGTGCATCTATCTCAATTGTTGAGGATGCAATTTGAGAACGATATCGGCATGATTACAAGTTATGGTAGTGCTTCGGATTTGGAAAAGTACTTTAGTGAAAAACCAAAAACATTTAGGATTTCCAAAAGGTTTGACATATTAGAGTGGTGGAAATATAATTCTATAAGATTTCCCGTTCTGTCTCAAATGGCTCAGGATATTCTTACTTTCTCAATATCCACGGTAGCTTCGGTAAACACTTTAAGAGCATCACCGACGCAGCCCACTTTGCTGCCTAGGGACGCGCGAAGTGGCAAATGGCCAAGTAAGGAGCGCTGGAGCAAACATAAAAAACTGGTCAGGCCTGCTGCACTGGGCTCGGCAGGAAAAAAAACAGAATCTATCAGCTGCTTTTTCACCTTTTTCAGCTTTTTCAGATTACATATATATACGTTGCGTGTACTTTAACGTTGATATTACCGTTTATATTAAAATTATTTTATTAAATCTGAACGTTAAAAATATAACGGCTATTTTTATAATTTTTCTATAAATACTAGCTTTTCATAATATGTCTCTCCTACTTCTATCACTCTACAAAAAATGTTTTTGGAATTATTTTGTCAAAAGTAAAAAATGAATCCAAATAATCCTCCATCTTCAAACCAAAATTCTCAAGTCCCAAATACCCAATTTTCATATTATTTTCCAAATTCTTATTTTCCGAATCCAAATTCTCAAGTTCCAAATACAAAATTTTCTAGCCCACAAAATTTTAATTCAAATTTTCAATCTCCTAATTCTCAATTTTCATTTTTAAATCCATTTTTCCGGGTGCTCAAAATCCTCAATATCAATTTTCATTTGTTCCAAATTATCAAACTCCCGTCGATAATCAAATTCCCCAAATTCACAATTTTCTACCTTTGGTGGCACCAATACAATCGATTGAAACGATGATTATCATGAGGTCGAAGACATGCGAGAAGTTATTGGTCAGTGAAAATGGGATGAAGACAAGGTCTTAATAAGTGCGTAGCTAAATGTATCAACTGATCCCATGATCGGTACTGATAAAAAAAGGTTATACATTTTGGGAGCTCCTTCAACAAATAGTGAAAGCATGAAGAGAAACTAAATTGAGTGATGTTGGAGCCTATTCATCATCTACAAATAATGAAACGCCAACATCTACAAATGATATGGAATCACCTATTCGTCCTAAAGGTACAAAAGCGACTAAGCGAAAGGGAAAGGGGAAAGTGACAAAGGCATGTGAAGAGTTAGAAATATTGAAGTCCTCTCCTTGTAAAAGATCGTATTCGATGGAGGAATTTGTTAGTAACGAACATAAGAAGGAAGAAATAAGGGAGAAGGAGCAAGATCTAAAAATCATCATGGCGGATATAACTATAATGAATGAGACTCAACGAGAGATTCACGCCAAGCTGCTGCAAGACATTTATTCTAGGAGAATGTATTTTGTAAACTAGCCGTTGGAAGGTAGTAGTATCTTATAGTGTTTGTCAGTTAATATTTGTAATGTTTTTTTTGTATACTAGTCGTTGGAAGCTAGTCACTTGTAGTGTTTGTCATTTAATATTTGTCATGTTATCTTTGTAAGCTAGCCATTGGAAGCTAGTCAGTGTCTTGTAATGTTTGTCATTTAATATTTTTCATGTTATCTTTGTAAACTAGCCATTGGAATATATTCATTTTACCTTCTATATAAGTTGTGACTTATTCCTCCAATATCACATCCCAATCTCACATCACTTGTTTCTTCTTTCATAATACTTCTCATCTAAATACTCAATATGTCTGATTCGGATAACTTATCTGATAGAGCTCAAGAATTTATTCAAGAAATTATATTCGATGATTCGTTGGAGCAACGTCACTATGAGCTTTATGAGCAAAGTTATGGTGGATTATCATCGAAGCCACGAAGAATGATACATAGAGATCGTGAAGCTGGCGCCGAACGTCTAGAGGGAATATTTTGCACAAAATCTCGTGTATCCTCTTGAGACATTACGACGTAGGTATTGAATGAGAAGACATGTTTTTCTTCGTATTGTTGATGCACTTTCAAATAATTACCCATACTTTCAACACAGGGTTGATGCATAGGGAAGAAAAGGTATTTCACCAATACAGAAATGTACTGCCGCCATACGTATGTTGGCGTATGGAGTATCTGCCGACGTCGTTGATGACTATGTGTGTATTGACGAGTCAACTACGGTTGAATGTTTGAAAAGATCTTTCACGAATGTTATTGTGATACTTGAGGGTGAATACTTACGAAAACCAAACTCGAACGATATACATCGTCTACTCGAAATGGGAGACGCTCGTGGTTTTCCGGGTATGATGGGCAGTATTGATTACATGCATTGGCAATGGAAAAATTGTCCAAAAGCATGGAAAGCGATGTTCATGAACGGTAACAAAGGAGTTCCAACACTTTTACTTCAAGCGGTTGCCTCGTCTGACTTATGGATTTGGCATGCCTTCTCCAGAGTTGTTGGTTCTGACAATGATATCAATGTGTTAGATTGGTCACCGATATTTGATGATATTTTAGAAGGACGTGCTCCATAGGTAAATTACAATATTAATGGAAATAACTATAACATGGGGTCTTATTTGACAGATGGAATTTATCCAGAATGGGCAACATTCATTAAGACAATCCTACGTCCACAAGGAGAGAAGAGAATATTATTCCCTAAATATTAAAAAGGACAAAGAAAAGATGTGGAAAGAGCATTTGGTGTCTTGCAGTCTCGCTTCGCAATTATACGTGATCCAACTCGATTCTGGGACAAAGGAGATCTCGCTAGAATAATGAGAGCATGTATCATATTACACAATATGATTGTTGAGGATGAGAAAGACACATATGCCACTCCTTTCGGTCCGCTTCCATCTTACGATGACGCAGTGGATGGTTTATCACAGCCGAATTTAGGTGAGGAACCTTTTGCTCCTCATGAAGACTAAGTTCAAAGAAATATTAGAATTCGTGATAAATCAAAACATCGTCAACTACAAGCGGCCTTGGTTGAGCATATTTCGCAGTTTCACATTGCCCATTAATATATTTAAATTTTAACATGTTTAATTGTATTTTTCGTGTTGTTTTTATTATGTTGTTCTTGTAATGTTTTTTCCAAATTACGTAATATATTTTAATTATGAATCAAATATAGTATTTTTATTGAAATTAAATATTTTTTATATGTTCGTATATTTTATTTATTTAAACTAAATATAATTATTGTGACGGACCTTAATAATCGACTAAAACATGCATAATACGATAAATAATTAAACTACAAAATTATAAAATATTAAAACTACAAGTCTAAAATCCACAATCCCGGAATCACCAGGAATGAGTATGAACAACATCTAAAGTTATTACAAACCAAAATAATATCTAAGTCAATTCTACAAGTTTTAATCCCCAAAAGTTTCTAAAGATAAAATTAGGGAACTACGAGTTCCCAACCTTCTCCATCATACGGCGGTAGGCAATACTCGATCCTGAGGTGGTCTTACGGGCGGTCTGCTTGAATCGTGCCATTCTCGGGTTTCACTGAAGGGTTATAATAAACAATACAATATATGAGCAAAAAGCTCAGCAAGTGAAAGCAGTATATAACAGTTCACAATATGCAGTTTAAATAAGTGCAAAAGCAACAATGGATATCACAAGGTATAATCACAAGTAAGGGTACAATGTGAGATAGCAATTTATTGGAATTGGAAACACACAGCGCTACGAGCATTCAATCATCTATATTCGGCATCTCTTTAGATCTATCAATTACATGAGCCAAATAACCTTCACAACCTTGTCTTAACAATTTCTTAGCTTCAATCATCGTCAAAAATGTCTTAACTTGTTTCTGTCCTTTAAACTCTACTTTCTTGCCTTGAGGAAACTTAAGAATTATCTTCTTCTTCTTACAATCTATCTGAGCACCATTTTCTGCTAACCAATCCATACCTAATATCACATCAAATTCTCCTAATCGAAAAGGTATAAGGGAAGCAGGAAAACTAAAGCCAGAAATCTCTATTGTACACCGGGGGCAAATACTTCTAACAGATACTTGTTCTTGATTAGCAAAAATGATAGATAAGGGTTCAACTAACGGTTCAATTTCACAATTCAACTTGCCAACAAAAGATTCAGATTTGAAAGATCTAGTAGCTCCGGAATCAAATAGCACTTTAGCATGGATGTTGTTGACAGAAAGCGTACCTGCCACAACCTCAGAACTCTGAACAGCATCCTTGATATTCATGTTAAATGTCCTTGCTTGAGCCGGATAAGAAGGATGGACAACAGGAGTTGCAGACTCAAAAACTTGAGGAGGAGGTAGTTGCAAAGTCGGAACAGAAGATATCATTCCTTGATTGTAAGGAGTAGCTGCCAATTGCATCAACTTGTTGGTTTCAGAAGCTTTACAATCTCTTGACATATGACCGGTCTTTCCACACTTGAAACAAGTAACAGAAGGCTTCGGGTTTTGGCACTCGTTCGCATAATGACCCTTCGAGTTGCACTTGAAACAAACAATATCAGCCTTATTACAATTACCCGTGTGTTTCTTGTTGCAGAACTTACATTCTGAAGTTGCTTGTTGACTCCTTTGACCACTCGGTCCTTGAATCTTCTTCGGGTTCCTATTATCACATTTCTTAAAACCTCGGGGACCTCCTTGATTCTGAAATCCAAACCTCCTGAAATTCTTCCCATTTTGGCTCCCTTGAGCCGAACCTTCACCATTATTCCCAAACTTTCTCTTCTTGCTGTCCTTCTCCTTCTGATTCTGATCACTTTCTCCTTCAATCACCATTGCCTTCTGGACTACTTCAGCATATGTGGCCAATTCAAAATCAGCCACTCTGCTTCGAAGCCAAGGCTTTAATCCTTGTTGGAATCTCTTCGCTCTTTTCTCGTCCGTGTCCACATAATCTCCCACGAACCTTTCCAATTCTGTAAACTTCTTTTCATATTCCCCAACAGTCATTCCTTCTTGCTTCAATTCAAAGAACTTCAACTCCATTTGAGTTTGCATATACCTTGGAAAGTACTTGTCTAAGAATATCTTCTTGAATCTATCCCAAGCAATAACCCCACCTTCTTCTAAAGCACGGGCCGACTCCCACCAATAGTTCGCTTCATCTTTCAGAAAATATGACGCATACTCAACTTTCTTCTCATCGGTTACAACAGCTAGTATGAAAGCCTTCTCCATTTCCTTAAGCCAGGATTGAGCTTCAACAAGGTCTTGAGTTCCTCGGAACTCGGGTGGTTTCACAGCTTGAAAAGATTTGAAGGTAGTAGGTGTTGGTGGAGGTGCTTGTTGTTGTTGCTGGAGTTGTTGTTGAAGAAGTTGTTGTTGTTGAGTAAGGGTAACAGATTGTTGGTGAAGAAGTTGCATAAGTTGAGCCAAGGTTGGTGGTTCTTCGGGATTCTCATTGTTGGTGTTGCGGGCTCTTCGAGGAGGCATGATTCTGAATTTAGACAAGAAAAGCTTATTCACAGTTCAATATATTCATACAAGTTATAACAAGGGTCAATATTAGGTACCAAGGTATTATTCAAGGGTTATTCACAATGTAAAGGTCTATTATTGTTATTATCATGGCATGATGGTATGTGTGTGTATTATTAGAGTCTAAGGTATCACATCACAAAGGTATAATTATTCAGTCAAGGTCATATTCATGGTATATTGGAAAAGTTTAAGCATGATCAAGTTCTAAAGGTTTAACATGGCAAAATCCGTCTAAGCATGGCATATATATACGACAATATGATAGCAAAATGAGATAAATAGTCAAAATGCGAAATTAAACATTAGTTCGGAATAAAGTGCAAGTCAAAGTACCAACAGAAATAAAGTACGAATAAGTCTTCCCGAAACAATCCGGGGTACAAAGTACGAAATAGAAAGTCAAAGTACGGAATCAAAATAACGGAAATAAATAGACTAAGGGATAGTCTAGGTGGATGATGATGATGCTGGCGAAGCTAGCGGAGTGGCAACGGGCTCACGGAGACTGCTAATCACACGGAGGAGCTCGTCGGTAATGGCGGTCAAAGTGATACAGCTCTCACGCTCGCGGTAGGGTGGAATAGCTGCCAAACGGTCCTCAGCCATACGAATGATCTCCTCGACCCTAGCAATCAAACGGGGACGGTTGCCCTCATCATCAAAGTCCTCACGGTACAGCTGGTCAATCCGATGCTGAAGAATCGTGTTCTGGCCCTCGAGTCGGTCAGTAAGCCTCACCTCTGCTCGTAAAGCGGGAATGGTACAATAGCCGAGAATCTGGGACTAGACGAAGACGATGCCTGCCAACAGTTATATATATATATATATATATATATATATATATATATATATATATATACGCGGTTATAAGTAAAAAGGGTGAGAAAAACCTAAAAGATTCTAACGCCCGAAGTCCCACATGATCTAAGTTCATCTTAACCTCTAAATCCTATCTTATGTTCATTTATCCTATGTTGTTCAGTGACTCAAACCTGTCGCTCTGATACCAACTGTGACGGACCCACCTTAATAACCGACTAAAACATGCATAATACAATAAATAATTAAACTACAAAATTATAAAATATTAAAACTACAAGTCTAAAATCCACAAACCCGGAATCACCAGGAATGAGTATGAACAACATCTAAAGTTATTACAAACCAAAATAATATCTAAGTCATTACTACAAGTTTTAATCCCCAAAAGTTTCAAAAGATAAAATTAGGGAACTACGAGTTCCCAACCTGCTCCATCATACGGCGGTAGGCAATACCCGATCCTGAGGTGGTCTTACGGGCGGTCTGCTTGAATCGTGCCATTCTCGGGTTTCACTAAAGGGTTATAATAAACAATACAATATATGAGCAAAAAGCTCAGCAAGTGAAAGCAATATATAACAGTTCACAATATGCAGTATAAATAAGTGCAAAAGCAACAATGGACATCACAAGGTATAATCACAAGTAAGGGTACACTGTGAGATAGCAATTTATTAGAATTGGAAACACACAGCGCTACGAGCATTGAGGGGTGATCAGCCCACACCTATAAGCACAAAACCGAGGCAAATATGGGGCAAAAATAGAGCAGATTTTTATATAGCATTCTTGAGCAAATTTTCGAATGTACAATCATGGTATTCACATAATAGCTACTGATTATCACTATATATCATTATATATACTCTAAGCTAACAATTTCTCATAAGAATCATGGCATGCATTACATAAAAAGTCTCATACAAAGTTCAAAATCATGGCGTTTTACTACGGTTTCCTCATACAACAACATGCATCACTAGAATCTTTTACATAAGCTCTAATTCATGTTATAACATCAAAATATTAGACATGCAAGGGCTGATAACACACCAAAATCACAGCAAATCATCATACCCTTCGAATATTCAAGAATATTCAAGTGCTTTGACCCCATTTGACTTGACTAGAAAAGTGTTAGTGGAGTGTAGAAGTTACATACTTACCCTTCTTGCTAGTGTTAGAGATTTTGCATGCAAGGGTAGAGTAGTCTTTTGATAATTATTAAAAGTGTGATTTAAAAAGTATTTAAAGAAAGAGTTTTAATAAATGAGGTGCTAATCTATAAATCATAAAATTAATATCACAAATAATATGGGATTTTTAGAAGTTTAATAAAATAGTTTTCAAAAATTTTGAACAAAGAATGGATTTAAAAAGAATAAATACAAGTAGAACTCTAATATTCACATCACACAAAAATATAATAGCATGAATATAATACACGTAAAATCACGAGAGAAATATATATATCAAATCGCTTATTTTACAAGTTAAAATCTATCTGCTACCCGCAATTTATCAAATATCACTAATTCATTTAAATCTCTATTATTATTAAATCGGGTAGCGACAACGATCACATTTATTAATATTAAGTCAAAACCGTCGCAACTAGTAGTATCATTTAATCGCGTAGCGAGATTTGTTCGCCAGAATTCATACAAGTACATTCTAACTATAATCGGGAGTCACATAACGATAAATATAAGTCGAATTCACCTAATTTGGCAATTAAGACACAAAAACTTATATATCACCAGAATGGAATACTCTAATATATATGTCAAATATTACAGGCATTACAATTATATAATCATAAGATATTTATAATTATATTATAAATAAAAACAAATGTTATATAAAGAAAGATAAGATTTGATGGGACCCATTTTTAAGTGGAAGTGGGCTTGTGCATTGGATTATTGTGACCATATTTTTATAAAGTCCACTTTATGCTTATGTGGCATTGAAAAGGACCCACATGTAAGTGGACTTGGGCTCCCCCATTGGGGATGCTCTAAGGACGGGAGGTAGAGTTATCATTGATTTTAGGAGTTCTTTGACTCCTAAAATGGTTGAGGCACTTATTTGTGCTCAAGATTGGATGAGACGAACCATATAAGCTATTGGTGTTGAAGAGGATCCCTATGAAATGAAACAACTTGATGAAGGTATGTTAGTCTTTGCATTAATTCCTAGAAAGTTTATTTTAATCACTTAGAATATATGTTTGAAGGCTGATTATGGTTTTTTGTAACATATCATTTTAGCACTGGAAAAGATAAATGTCGATGCAAGCTCGACAACAGCATCGACCACTATCACTACCACTGGTGGAGGTGGAACCAGTCAGCCATAGTAAGTAAATTTACGGCAACAATTTTTTCATTTTGTTTGTTACACTGGTTATCTGCCTTCTATACTCTGGTCTGCATTCTGCAGTGGCTGCATTTTGTTTGTAAATAAGGGGGTGCAGATTGTGTTTGAATGTGGATGTATATTCCTTTTTTAAAAACCTATATTTGTTGTAGCTTGTCTTATTTATAAGACAATTAGGTAGTGATTTTAATAACATTAGACTTCTGTTTTTTGTGTTCAGATTTACTATTTTTTCTCTTCTGTTTAAAATGATTAGGTTTATCTTTTGCTACCAAATGTGCAAATTTTTGTTATGTGCAAATTTTTGTTGACAACGTTGTTGCCATAACTTTTGGTTTCTTATTTATTATAATTATGTTGTAGATTTGTTGACATATCCTAGGTCTCAGCATCTAAATTGTGGAGGTCTGGAGGAGCAGCGAGTAGAAGCCAGGACTCAAGAGCAGTAGCAGACTAGCAGTTATGTTGGTTGTTCATGAAGCCTAAAAGATGAACTAAATTAGACAATCAATCATTCACAATTTCAGACTTTGTGATCTTGTATTTAAATATTTTGTAAGTCTAAATGTATAGACAACCCTATCTGTTACATAGGGATGATAACTCAACAATGGAACAGGACAAGTAAATAACACTACGCCTGCACCGTAATCGGAAGATACGAAGACAAAGGTTGAAGAAGCCATCTACAGTCTTGAAGGAATAAGTTCACTGGAAGAAGTTCATTAATATGTTCATGCCTCAGTGAAGAATAAAGATTGAAGTATTCAAGATTGTGGAAGCAATGAAGATGTTGTCCAAGTACTCGAAAGATTTCAGTGCAACCCCTGAAGCAAGATATTTTTATATATCTTGGTTGGTTATTTATAATCAACAAACTGAAGCATAAACTAACACGGAACCGACTGATCAATGTTTGCTGACAAAGACGGTACAATGTTTAACTTCAGTGTTAGTCGCTTGTGAACCAGACCAGTGCACTAAGCGTCAGCACGTACGGAGCTTTGCAAAGTATTTATCGATCGAAGAATTGATCCAGTCATATCAAGTCATTTGTTCCTAAGTCAAGCCAAGTCAAACGAAATGCCAGCTATGCCAAAGCTTACTGCTCAAATGCCATATGTCAAAGCTTCCACAGAAAGCCATATCAGGAAGTGACATTTTATATATGTGTGCACTTATATATTTGTATATGTACAAATATAATTATATATGTATATATGTATATTTAATTAAATATAATATATATAATATATATATGTATATATGTTTTTAAACATATGTATATGTATATTTATATGTATATATATTTAAATAAATATATATGTATATAGTATATATATTTATATTTTACATAAACATTTATATATTTAAGTGTATATATATATTATATTATGTGCATAAATATATGTATATTTATATCTATAGGTAATTATATATATCTCTATATATATATTTATATTTATATTTACATATAATTATATGTATATTATATATATTTGAATATATGAGAATATATTTAAATATATGTATATATATATTACTATATGTTTATATAAATATTATTTATATATATTTATATGTATATCTTTATTTATACATATATTTATATAATATTATGAATATAATATAATATATATAATATATGATTTGTGCCAACTCAAGATTTGAGCTAATTTGGCTAAGTTGGGAGAGGAGCAAACTCAAGTCAATCTCAGTCAAAAGAGTGATAACAAGGAAAGCTTTTACAATGGTGGAGCAACTTTTGACTAAGTCAAAAGACACTATGGTGGAAGCTATATGAGGAGCAACATTTGACCGAAGTCAACAGCTCTTCCTCACTTAGAAAATTCTCTAAGTATCATCACAAGTGAAGACAATGCACTCTTGAGGAGCAAACTTTGACCAAGTCAAAGTTCGTCCCCAAGTGATGAGAGAGAACAAGGAAGCTATATGAGGAGCAACATTTGACCGAAGTCAACAGCTCTTCCTCACTTAGAAAATTCTCTAAGTATCATCACAAGTGAAGACAATGCACTCTTGAGGAGCAAACTTTGACCAAGTCAAAGTTCGTCCCCAAGTGATGAGAGAGAACAAGGAAGCTATGTGAGGAGCAACATTTGACCAAAAGTCAAAGGCTCTTCCTCACTTAGAAAATTTTCTAAGTACATCACAATGGAGTATCCACACTCTTGAGGAGCAAACTTTGACCAAGTCAAAGTTCGTCCCCAAGAGATGAGAGAGAACAAGGGAGCACATTCAATATGGAGTTTCTTGGAGTTAGATTTATTTTGTTAAATCGAATCCGTCCAGGACGAACTCAAGTCGTCCAGGACGAACTCGTTAACCATGGTTAGTTTATGAAAGCCTATAAATATGTGATTGTGGTTCTCACAATTTACATCATCCTTCGGGATGGATGGCCAAGTGCTATGCAAAAACTCTCTCAAATATACACACACCCTAGCCTAGTTTTGTACCGTAAATATTTATAGTGGATAGGGCTTGTAATATTTAGAGGAGTGGTCATTGTAGCCAACCTTCGGGTTTGGATTTATAGCACCCTTCGAGGTATTTATCAATATACAGATATACCTTGGAAAATATTGTGTGTTGGTTTAATATTTTCATATCCTCAGAAACCGACCCAATAAATATCCGGAACACGAAACCCATTACAGAACTGCAATTTGTTTATCCGCAAGATTCGAAAGAATTTTAAATTGTAGTGAGTATCGTATTCAACCCCCCCTTCTACGATACTTTGGACCTAACAATTGGCATCAGAGCCAGGCTGATTGATATACAAATCAGGATCCTTATCGTACGGAAAATCAAGAACCTAGCTTTTGATATTTGATTAGGGGAAATGTTCTTCCGGTTTGTGTTGCTGAATTTGTCCGTAGGCCTAAGCAAGGATTATCTGTCGGATACTGAACTTTGGACCGGGACTTATAAATTTATACTTTAAATTTTAAAAAGTTTATTTTATAAATTTGACTTAATTTATTTTAAACTTATTAATTGAGTTTATTATGAATTAATTAAATTTATCTTATAAACTTAATTAAATTTACTTTATAAACTTTACTAAATTCATTTAATAAATTTGCTTAAATTTATTTCAGACTTGTAAAGTTTACTCTTAGACTTTATCAAGTTTATCATAAATTTTTATAAATTTATTTTTTAAATTTGTATAGTTTATGATTTAAATTTAAGTTAAAATATAAAATATAAATTTAAGAGGATTTAACTGATTATGGATATAAGTTCAAGTTCAAGGGTTCAATTTCGTTTGTTCTGGAAGCTATGATTTAATTGGAGACAAGACACTTGAATATTTTCAAAAATTAAATTTATCTAATAAATTTTAATATATTTACTAAATGAATTTGTAATAAATTTATTCTAAACTTATTCAGTTTATTATGAATTTATTTGAATTTATTTTTTAAATATAATTAAATTTACTTTATAGATTTAACTAAGTTTAATATTATATTTTATTTTCTTTCATCTTTTAAAATTTATTTTTAAATTTATTTTCTTTATAATTTAAACTTAGTTTAAATAATCAAGTGTCCCGTAACCTTTTTAATTATTCTACTCCAAGACAAATCAGATTGACATTTAGTTGAGACAGATCAGGCTGACAGATTACAAGACAAACACCGAGCTTTCAAATACTAGATTCTCAGAACCGGTAATGGAAGTACATTGATGACCCAATCCAATTGATTACTCAAAGGATCATTAGAAGCAGTTTTTCTATGTTCAACAAAGCTGATTGTGATTCGAAGAAGATTCTATTGAAGACTGATTGGACACTACTGACAGTGAATTTTGAAGAAGGTACTTCAGGCCTTGATCTGAGTAATTACTCCGACTTGATTATCAGATCACCAGATCAGGATGGAAATTTGCTACATCTGCAGTGAAGCATCTTTCCAGGGCTCGGAATGTCAACTTTGAATGGCACCACTAGTAGTAGGAAAAGAGAAGTTTTTACGAAAGAATCTTCAAGGGATTTCAATCTAACTCAGTGATTCAGGGATATACAATTACACAGTGAATTGTATCAATGCTAAATCCATCCAGAATCGACTGAACCAAAGATAGAGAACTGTGGAGGTTTAAGGATATAATTATCGAGTTACTACCGCACCAAATCAGTTTCGTGCATTTATGTCAGAACCTTAGGATTGAACAGAAGAGTTTGTAACTACTGAATTTGAGGAAGCTCAAGTCGATGAAAGTTAACACTTTTGAAGAATGTGAGGACATAACTTCAAGGATTAGCATAACACTATCTGAGAGGTTTAGTCATGTCAGATTCAGATGGAATCCATTGGTTTCAAGTGGAGACTCTTCGGGGTTCAGTTCGACAGGTTGTTTGAAAACTGAGTTGGTCAGTACACACAATATTGTTTGGTATCTTAAGCAAAGAAGGGTTGCTATATATATTGAAGCCTCGACAAACAAGGATGATAGGGCTTGTCTGAAATTCAAGTGGATGTTTTGAAAGAAACATCACAACAAGTTCTTATGCTATTTTAGGAAAGGTGTGAGTTGGATCAGTTGCTGATGAGAAGGATGATTATGGTTATCTGGCTATCCTAGCATTCTCTGAAGATGACTCAACTCGCACTTCTCAGGTACGAATTCTTTCTAACTTTGCAATACTTATATTCAAAGCATGTTATAAATCTCTGAGTAGAATTGTTTAAAACACAAGCACAAGCCTGATAGCATCACAGTAGATAATGATTGGACTAGTATGCTAGATCACTGTTCTGGTAACTAGGATTGATGATAATCTTGTGTATGTGTCTTTAGCAGATTCTTAACATGTGTATGAATATTTAGGATTTGATTATTTGCAATGGTGAGATTAGAAGATTTCCTTTGGAACACGACTCTTAGTTTTAGGGGTTATGATCCTAGCATGTATAACTTTGTTAAAACACTTTGTTTCAGATTCCTTAGTACAATTAGACTTGCTTATTTATCTGAATTGTTTGTTAAGGATTTTATTTTGTTCTATGATGGAATGTCTACCTTGTGTCAGTAGAACTTTTAGAACTTCATGTTAGATCTAAAACTGACTTAGGTAATAGAGATAGTATAATGCCATATAACAACAGATTGGGATTAGTATGAATTGATAATGTGATTATTAATTTCTTGTGTCTAATCCATATGCTTTTCGAAGATTATTGAATATATGTAATTCTACTTGCTACCTGTTGCACTTGTGTTAATTGGTTTAAGTAGAGAGTACTGAATCTTCTGAATTGCATAACTGCCTGTCTTGCTCTTGTCTTATCTTTGATTGTTTGCCATGTGTATTCAACATCATGTCTGCTTACTTTCATGTCATGAATGCATGTCTTTGTACTTGCATTGATTTTAGAAAAGCATGTTTGAGAATCACATTAGGGCAATGTCTAAATAAGAATTAGCATGTTAAAGTTGATTCTTTTGTTACCACTGTTAAAGAAAAATCTCTAATCCATCCGGACCCAGTTATGATTGGGGACCATAGAACTCTTTCCATTTGTGATTGCAGGTTACATATGATCCATATGATTTTTGGTGCACTCTGTTTGCTGAGTAGCTGAAATCATATGATTCACCAAAAGTACCCTGTTAGCAAATGTGATCGTATGAGCAGTTCCGTCAATAATCTTTGAAAGATGACAACAAAGATTCTCTTGCGGGACATGCCTGTTTTCCTGGAATGTCATCATGGAAGCATATCTTTCTTGGAAGAGTCAAAGCACACAAATTCCTAGTATCAGACTGTTCTCTAACAAATGACAGTATGTCAGTTCATGGAATAGTGTTTTATCTCAAATCTGGAAGGATGTGAATTTTGCTCGTAGCTAATATGGAACTTCAACTGAAGATGGAGTGAGCTGTTTTGATAGTGAAGCCTCATCAGATGAGTATTAGCTATGGCACTTGAAGCTCTCGCACTTGTATGGCAAAACAAGGAGCTCTTTCTATTCGTAAGAAGAGAATTGGTGAGAGGACTACCTCATCTGGAATTCAATATGGATGAAGCTCATGAGGTATGTCAATAGGGAAGTCGAAGGAGCATCGCACAGAAGCAAAGATATGACTAACATTACTGAGCCTCTTCAGATGATACGTATGGATTTCTACGGATCAGCTAATGTCATGTCTGCAAACAAAGCTAGATATCTTTTTGCGATGATCATTGACTGCTCTAGATTCTTTCGTGTTGTTCGTATGTGTTCGAAGGACGAGACGTCACAAATGAAGGTTGATCAAGATGAACCCTGATCATTGATAAATCCAGAAAGACACCATTTTTGCCAGTGGCCAATCAGAAGCAAACACTAACTCTTGGTATGTGTTTGGAGGAAAATGCCTCTTTACAAGTCTTGCATTTGAAGATCAAAGAATATTTTCCTCGGCTACCCTATGGAGTCTGCAGTCTACAGGGTGATTGTGATTAATCAACAGAAGGTGATTGTAAGTCTGGACAAGAGATTGAACGACACTTTGCTCCAAGCTGTTAAAGGTGATATTATTGGTTTAATAATGATTTAGATCCAAGCAGAATCTCTTTGCAAGGATAAAGATTATTAAAGAAATCCCAGCAACAGCTTAGGGGGAGCATTTGGTGGATCCACTAGTCAAACTCAACACCACATTGAAGATGAACAGGACATATCAAGAACGCATCTGCTTAGACAAAGGGTTTGGAGTCAATATCATTCCCGGGTTCTAGTTCTTAAATGTTCCGAATGGTGAAGTGAAGACTAGGAGAGCTATTGTGAAAGGATGCTGTTTCTTTAGGTATCATTCTGAAGTGAAACTTAAGGAAGATTTAGAAGCTCTTAAAGGGATCCAGATTGAGTGATTACACAGCAAGATGATCTCAATCAGTTTGGAAGCAGATTGTGCGGATTCTGATACCCTGACTTAAAGACAATTCAGTATTTAGTACTTGTCGGGTATTCAGATTCCAACTGGATGTTTTTGGCTCTGTTACAAGGGACAAGCCAAAATTTGGTTGCTTAGAGTTACTTCAAAAGAGAAGGTTATGAAGATGATGGAAATAGAATCTTCAAGTTCAGGACTCTACATCTTAGGGGACTCGACAACCTTCATGATTGAACTAAAGCACCATTGACAAGACTCGGGTTCAGGATATTACAGTGATCTAGAGGATGAAGATTCATACAACATTTCAAGGACTTTGCAGTTGCAGATCCAATAGAATTTGTATTCTCTTTCTTCACCAGCTCTCTATGAGTTGCTATCCAACACCTGATGATCGTCACAGACATGGTATGACTTCTGACTATCATATTATTTTAAAATATCTGTTTGCTAGAGTCATATTTGGTATTCAAATCATTACCTCTCATGATACAAGGCACACACAATACAACTATCTGTGCTGTGATACCATGATTATATTATATGTGGACTAATGTCACTTGTGCAAGATAATTGCTAAGTGAATGTAGATTAGTGATATGATGAGTTTGTTGGAAAGTTGCAATTCTTCATGGTCTACTAGTTAGCCTAAAAGATGATGGCAATAAAAGGAAGTCAAGGATCTTTTGAATATGCGCATTTTGGAAGATTCTAGACCTGCCAAGACTTATGCCAACAACCACTGGACTTGATCAGTACAAGAAAGGTACATCAACTGAAATGTCAAGTCTCAGAGGTATTCAACTTATCACTTTACTTAACTGCAAGTAGATCACATACTATATTTTCTATAAGGTGTTACTTCTTTCATGAGCATGTCTATCGTATTTCTTGAATGAATTCATGAGTATTAAATTGTCTATACATAGGACTTGTGAATTTATTTGAAATCCAGTACCTCGTGCTTTTTGCTATTCTATGTGATTGCCATGTTTATTGCTTTGCATGCTTAGATGGTGATTATATGTTTTAGCATGAGTGTTTGTTATTTCAAACTATTTAAATTGTGTTGCATGACAATTAAATGACTTACTTGTTCATGATTTAAATGATTAGAGATGACATGAAGCATGACTTAATTATGTTATTTTTCTTGATCTATACTTCTTTAACAATTGGTATCTAGTAGAGAACTTTGTCATAATTTTGTCGTGATATATCTGTATTTGTGAACATACTTAGGATTATTTTCTAGGTTGAATTCATTTTTTATAGGTATAAAATCTGAAGCATGACTTATTTGTTTCTAGACTTGTAGCTTGTATCAGTAATTGGTATGTGGTTAGAATCTAGTTAGAATTTAGTCATGATATACTAGTATTTGTGGAGTTACTTAGATTCTCTCTAGGCTGAATCCATTTATATTAGTGTATATATTTGAAGCATAGCTATGTGTGTTATTTGATGAAATATTAATTGGTATTTTATTTCATGTCTAACTGCATATAGTTGTGATACTTTCAGTGTTAGTGATATTTTGCATGCTTATATGTAGATCACTAATATTAATTGTTAATATTTTCTGCGAGGAGTTGTGTGAGTTTACTTGTACTTAATACTTACATGTATAGGAATCGTGAACTTTTCTTCAACTTTCCCTCGGGCTTGCGAATATCTTTGTATGATTGTCATGATTTTAGTTGTTATATGTTGATCTAATAATTATATGATATTGCGTAGGTAATTATTATTTTATCTTAGTTAAATTGTGAACCATGACAATTATATGCTTATTTGTTTCATGATTGACTTTGATAGAATAATAGAAGCATGATTAATTCATTTTTGAAATATTTAATTGGTATCTATTTTTGATGCTTTATTGATGTTTTATTTGTGAATTAATTGTGATGTATTGGCACTGGTGAAATATTGTTGCATATTTCTTAAAACCACTAGTGCTAATATATTTTAGGTGTTTAATATTCTGAGTACAAGGGAGACAACAAAATATTTATTCTGTCTCGTATTTATGTTCTGGAGTGGTGAGTTTCTGTAAAGAAATTTCCTTATCAATTGATTTCAACAATTGGTATCCAGTACTCTATATTATAAATATTTCTTAAAATATTTTGCATCTATACATGTAGCGTCATAGGACGAGACATTGATTATCTTGTATTTGTGTACTTGGTGATCTTTGTCACTTGCAGCGTCTGTTTTGACGATGTGCTAGTATGAGGCCTTTTCACTAATTAGTGTGGCGAGTGCTTTATACACTGCAGCGCATAAATTTTTTTGTTTCCTTTTTAAATTGTAGTGAGAAACAGGAGTCTGTGTCTTTTTCAAAGACAAGTTCATTTAAACCTTTTTCAGACTCTCGTACTCAAACCAGTTTTTAATGGAAAACTTCGATTCTTTCATCGGTTGTGATTGTCATTCTTTATGAAAATCATTTTACAGTCACAACAGATTCATTTTTCTCAAAAGATTAAATGCAATTGCTTTCATTCAAAATCATAGATTTTCTAAAGTGCATTTATATCTCATTCTGTTCTTCGGAACTTAATCAGCCTCTTGGCTTTCCTAGATAGTCATAAGGTTGAAAACCAACAATCTTTATCCCAGACTATAAAACCAAATTCAGAACACATCCCGACTTTTCCCCTGGAGTGATAAGGAACTTATTAGACTAGAGGTCAATGAGGGAGAAACTGTACTTGTTGCAGCAAATAAGGATGTGACGGATAGTGTACCCACAGCTCTACCTCTCAAGGAGAAAAGGTGTTTTTGAACTTGAGGTAACTGTTGTTCATCTGTATTTTCTCAAAAGAATATAGAGCTGAAAAGGCAATTAAACAGTCTCTGGAATCATTCTCTCAAAAGGATGAGTCCATTGAAATTTGCTCGTCAGCCAGAGCATCTTGTATTGAGTCAAGCACATCATCAGTAATCACTCTAATGAAGAGCCTAAACAGAAAATCTTATGGACACAATACAAGAGAGTGCACAGTAAGGTTAAAGGTTTTGTTCCAGAAGCAACTTCTTCATTTACCATTTTACGGTAGATAAGATGGTTGATGCCTTTACAGGTGTAAGGAGGAAACGAGGATCTCAATTGCCAAATCTTCAGGATTCTCGTCTCCCTCCCCAGATAAGAACAGATCTGGATCCAATCGGAATGGATTTCCTATTTATAGGAGATCGGCAACTCTCTGACTATGAGTCAATTTATTGATAAGTCGGTTGAGGATCGGGGATTTACGAAACCCCATTGCACCGCCAGTGACCTCTCTTGAAGGGGCTATGGTGATTTTCTCATGCAGGTACAGAAGACCATACTTTGAGTGCTGAGAGAAACACTATGAGCCAAACACTAAGAGTCAAACACTTGGTGAGATTCTGAGAAGATTCAGTGAGATATGAGAATGAGAAATATGTGAGCATGAGTGAGTGCAAACACATAGGAAATTGAGAAGAGTGAAACACTTGTGAGGTACATATTATAATATTTAGTATCGAAAACTCACATGTTGTTGAAAGAATTGACGGAAGCAACTACGGTTCATTCCATTTCACGTTGTGAACTTATGGTTGATGATTCTCTTGAATCAAGTGTCTTCACAGACATTGAGGAGGACTTAGGCCTTTGCCATAATTAAGCCTTTGTCTAACCTCCCAGAGCAAACAACTCTGGATCCTTAATTGGATAAGCCACTTAGTGGTTGGCAACTTGTGGACCATGATTCGGATTTATCTGATGAGTCTGCAGGGACTGGGAATTACGAACTCCCATTGCACCACCGGTGACCCCCTTTAAGGGTGGCTAAGGTGATTTTCTTGCAGGTACTCAGCATTCTGGAAGCTCAGTATTTATGTGGAGGGATACACTTACAGAACTCGTGAGTGACACCCTTACCAAAAAAACCGAGAGAAAATTGAGTGTTGAGTGATACACCTGCAGAACATTTTAGTGAGACACCTACTAATTACCAAATTTATACCTAAAGACAAAGTGGATGTTGTTACTGGTATGTCAGTTTCACTCATTACTTTTCCGTTTGGAACCTATTCTTTCAGCATAGGGACCAACCCAATCAAAGTAAACCCTTCTTCTGAACTCTTTCTTCGACCCCAGCTTTAGCGTTGTTTAGTTCTCTACGGGGATATTATCTTTTGGTACAGGAAGTATTGTACATGTTCCTTGACCTATTTGATACCACATATCCTTGGAGGATTCCACAACTAAGGGGGAGAATATATTTAGGGGGAGAATATATGAAAGGGGGAAGAAAAAGTAAGTGAGCTTTCTTTAGCTGTCTACAACTAAGGGGGATTAAACTACTCTTTAGCTGTGTACTACTGAGGGGGAGATTTTTCTTTCAACTAAGGAGGAGGATTGATCTTTCATCTAAGGGGAGACAACTACTTATCACCAAGGGGAACCTGATCAAGGTAACGGGAGGAGAAGTATAAGGTGATACATCTATTCTTCAGTATGTGGTAGACATGAACTTATTCATTACCACTGAAGAATTCAATGAAGCTGCTGATTGTTCTTTGCATAATGGAATGTTTTGAATTCTCTTCAAGACAGACTATGAGGATTATCTGGCAGGTAAGCAAGAACCAGAGAAATAAAGGTGATATGCACATTTGTTATTTCTATTCATGAAATCTGGAAATGTACTATATGATCCAGAAACTTTGTAGCATTATTTACTAGTCCAGGACTTTACTTTTTCTAGTGTTAGTTGAGTTATCCTCCAGAGGATTTGCTTGTTATGATTAACAAACAAATAGGGGGAGATTGTAAGTCTAAATGTATAGACAACCCTATCTGTTACATAGGGATGATAACTCAACAATGGAACAGGACAAGTAAATAACACTACGCCTGCACCGTAATCGGAAGATACGAAGACAAAGGTTGAAGAAGCCATCTACAGTCTTGAAGGAATAAGTTCACTGGAAGAAGTTCATTAATATGTTCATGCCTCAGTGAAGAATAAAGATTGAAGTATTCAAGATTGTGGAAGCAATGAAGATGTTGTCCAAGTACTCGAAAGATTTCAGTGCAACCCCTGAAGCAAGATATTTTTATATATCTTGGTTGGTTATTTATAATCAACAAACTGAAGCATAAACTAACACGGAACCGACTGATCAATGTTTGCTGACAAAGACGGTACAATGTTTAACTTCAGTGTTAGTCGCTTGTGAACCAGACCAGTGCACTAAGCGTCAGCACGTACGGAGCTTTGCAAAGTATTTATCGATCGAAGAATTGATCCAGTCATATCAAGTCATTTGTTCCTAAGTCAAGCCAAGTCAAACGAAATGCCAGCTATGCCAAAGCTTACTGCTCAAATGCCATATGTCAAAGCTTCCACAGAAAGCCATATCAGGAAGTGACATTTTATATATGTGTGCACTTATATATTTGTATATGTACAAATATAATTATATATGTATATATGTATATTTAATTAAATATAATATATATAATATATATATGTATATATGTTTTTAAACATATGTATATGTATATTTATATGTATATATATTTAAATAAATATATATGTATATAGTATATATATTTATATTTTACATAAACATTTATATATTTAAGTGTATATATATATTATATTATGTGCATAAATATATGTATATTTATATCTATAGGTAATTATATATATCTCTATATATATATTTATATTTATATTTACATATAATTATATGTATATTATATATATTTGAATATATGAGAATATATTTAAATATATGTATATATATATTACTATATGTTTATATAAATATTATTTATATATATTTATATGTATATCTTTATTTATACATATATTTATATAATATTATGAATATAATATAATATATATAATATATGATTTGTGCCAACTCAAGATTTGAGCTAATTTGGCTAAGTTGGGAGAGGAGCAAACTCAAGTCAATCTCAGTCAAAAGAGTGATAACAAGGAAAGCTTTTACAATGGTGGAGCAACTTTTGACTAAGTCAAAAGACACTATGGTGGAAGCTATATGAGGAGCAACATTTGACCGAAGTCAACAGCTCTTCCTCACTTAGAAAATTCTCTAAGTATCATCACAAGTGAAGACAATGCACTCTTGAGGAGCAAACTTTGACCAAGTCAAAGTTCGTCCCCAAGTGATGAGAGAGAACAAGGAAGCTATATGAGGAGCAACATTTGACCGAAGTCAACAGCTCTTCCTCACTTAGAAAATTCTCTAAGTATCATCACAAGTGAAGACAATGCACTCTTGAGGAGCAAACTTTGACCAAGTCAAAGTTCGTCCCCAAGTGATGAGAGAGAACAAGGAAGCTATGTGAGGAGCAACATTTGACCAAAAGTCAAAGGCTCTTCCTCACTTAGAAAATTTTCTAAGTACATCACAATGGAGTATCCACACTCTTGAGGAGCAAACTTTGACCAAGTCAAAGTTCGTCCCCAAGAGATGAGAGAGAACAAGGGAGCACATTCAATATGGAGTTTCTTGGAGTTAGATTTATTTTGTTAAATCGAATCCGTCCAGGACGAACTCAAGTCGTCCAGGACGAACTCGTTAACCATGGTTAGTTTATGAAAGCCTATAAATATGTGATTGTGGTTCTCACAATTTACATCATCCTTCGGGATGGATGGCCAAGTGCTATGCAAAAACTCTCTCAAATATACACACACCCTAGCCTAGTTTTGTACCGTAAATATTTATAGTGGATAGGGCTTGTAATATTTAGAGGAGTGGTCATTGTAGCCAACCTTCGGGTTTGGATTTATAGCACCCTTCGAGGTATTTATCAATATACAGATATACCTTGGAAAATATTGTGTGTTGGTTTAATATTTTCATATCCTCAGAAACCGACCCAATAAATATCCGGAACACGAAACCCATTACAGAACTGCAATTTGTTTATCCGCAAGATTCGAAAGAATTTTAAATTGTAGTGAGTATCGTATTCAACCCCCCCTTCTACGATACTTTGGACCTAACATATTTGAATGCTCAAAACTTATTCTGAGGGAAACTAGTAAGATCTTTGGATTGTGACATTTTTTTAAAATGTTTTTATGTCATTCTTGTACCATTTTCAAATTTAGGTTTTAATTTTTGGTTTTCGATATTAACCGTTGTTAGCTCCTGGAACGATTGTAGAGGGGGGGTTGAATACAATCGTCACTTAAAAATAATCGCGGCGGAATAATCTGATTGGATGTAAATATGTTAATCAGATTTTAATTAATTAATATAACAATGTGTAAGTCGTTATATAATTAATATGGTTCGTTTTAATGTCCACTAGTTCGTAGAATAAATTTGGCAGAAAGTATTCTAACTTAGCGGAACAAAACAATCGAATGATCAAAGCACAGTAAACTGTGGATTTAACGAATAGCAAGTTTAGCACAACTTGAAAGCTTACAAACACTTTGAACAAGAACAAATGAAGTTGGATGGCCATATTTATAGGCAAAATCCAAGAACAAGGCAAGACAATAGTAGGCAAGACAATGCAAAGATGGCAAAGACAATTAAGCACTTTGTCTTGCTGAAAAACACAAGGCAAGACAATCTGAATGATTGTCTATAGCCTAGTAAGACAATCCCAAGCGGTAAGACAATTGAGAGGGAGCGGTAAGACAATCTTCAAGATTGTCTTACAAGCCATTTAGCAAGACAATCTTGAAGATTGTCTTGGAAGGAAACGTTGGCAAGACAATTGAGGGACAGTAAGACAATCTTAAGGATTGTCTTACCTTGTGTTGGAAGGGTCATAACACGGTAAGACAATCCAAAGGGTCATAACACGGTAAGACAATCCTTTGGATTGTCTTACCTTGTTGTTTATGCAAGACAATCCTTTGGATTGTCTTACCTTGTAATCCAACAAGACAATCCCTTATTTCCTTTAATTAATTAACCAATTAGCATTCACTTAATTATATTAAATGCACAAATTCATAAATTAAATTAATCCGAAATAGAATTAATTTAATAAATAAATTACACATCCTATATAAATATTTTGAGAAGTGAAATAACTAATTAGATAATCAATTATCCCCTTTCTTCTTCAGCAGAGTCTTCAGTCTTCTTCAAACAATTAAGATCTTCGACTTGATTGAACGACCACCTTCTTTTGACGTAGAATATTTAATCTGATAAGCTGATACACAAATGTACTGTCTGGTTCATCTGTAACTAGCTGAATCAAATATTCCTTGTCTTTTAAACAATTAAGTTGTGGCTTGTTCGTCGATTCTGAATAAATAAAGTATTGAAACTTTATACCTTCTGATCTTCTGGACGTGCTACAAAAGATTATTTGTACACTGAGGCTTGAACATATTAATGAACTTCTTCCAGTGGTTTGCAGCAGCATCCTGAAATTCTTCTGACATAAAATCTTCAATAAATCATTTGACATTCTTCGTACGGATTCCGGATAACAGTACTTGCTATTTACTTGATTTCTTATCAGAGTTGAGTTGATACTCTTAAATACAAATAGGCTTAACATATGCCTTTCAACTGTAATTAACACTTCGGTTCGGTTCAAAAGACGAACATATTTCGGTTCAGTTTTCGGCAGCAGTTTTTTCATAATTTTAGTTTCAGTTAACCGAACTAAAATTCGGTTCGGTTCGGTTCGGTTTTCACCGAATGCACAACCCTATGAACAAGATCATCAACTCGACCCTCAGCATAACGTCCTCCTCTACCACCACCACCGCGACTCCTCTACCACGTCTGAGGCGACGACTTGAATCTTCCCTCCCGTCCGTCGTTCTAATTCGATGCTCCTCTAGTGGAAGTGCATCAAATCCATAAAAAGACTGATCTCGTAATTGATGCATACCCTCTGTGGCTAGTAAAGAGACATCTGGGAGAACAACTATAGTCCGGTCTGCTATAGTCTACAACAAAACTCCTTGAAATGCAACAAAAGAAGAAACCATATCAACTACTAGAACTAAAATAGCACCCATTACTAGAAAAAAAATAAAGCATGATGACTACTATAACTATTACATCAACTACTAATAAGAAAAAGGCATGACCAAACAGGAAATGTAGATATAATAGTATAACAATACTTACTAGGTGGCCATACAATACACCCAAACGAGTGATGAACTTGACAGTCCTCTCCAGATACCAATCCATATACTCCGACACTATAGCATCACCATCAATTAACTCACCTATAAATATGTGATCCAAACGATGTCCTCATAGTGCTACACTCGACTGATGTCTTTGAGCATAGTCCATAGCCTTCTAACCCTTCAACGTCATCGTTTGAAGCTCCTGTGAGTACCCCGGATCACCAAGAATGTTTTGAACCATACCAAATTGTCTAGCAACTCTATCTGGCAAGTGTGTCTTCACAATATGAACACATATCATAGGAACGCGATAGGGCCACACACGGCGACCATCCAAACAGTCTTCTGTAAATGCGTCAACAATGCCAGAATAAGGTTCACATATGAAATGAGCTGGAGCTAGCACATCCAACACCGTCCGAGCAGTAGATACACTGCGTCGAGATTTTTAAAAAATGTTTGACCAACAAGCCACCTGTAGACATGATAAGAAAACAATAAAAACATTTCAGTAATTTTGAAAGCAAGTTAATAACTTGAAGAGACAAATTAGAAAAATATAGTTAAAATACATTTATTATGTACCTCAATCCATGTGGTCCCAGAAACTGATCAGCCCAGAAAGCATCATCACTGGAGGAAAAATGGTCCGATTTGGAGTTAGAGTGGGCAATCTCTCCCATGCCCAGAGCTGTAGTAATAGAAGGCATCCAACAACCTTCTCAACATCAACTTTGAAAACATTTCAAAGCTCATTGTATAGATGGGCGAGTACAGCCAGACCCCAAGCATATAATCCAAATGCATCAACAAACAAAGTGTACCCACATAGAATGGATGGATGATCAGTTAAAAGTGACCCCCCAAGCAGCTACATCGAATAACATCTAGTATGATGCCTGATCTCCTCATCCGATGCATCGTCACCTAATCCATGTGGGGTGATCTACTTAAACCAAATCAACTGTATCCTGGAGTCATTGAAACGGTTGTTTAGACGTAAGTGTCGAAAAATTGCATAAATAATCGTAGCCCAGCTCATACCCGCAGCAGGCGAGACGGGACAGATGACAGGAGCTCCATCAATAGGTAGACCAAGAAGAATCCCTACATCCTGAAGAGTAATGGGACACTCTCCCATAGGCAAATTAAGGTCAGTGTCATTGATTGCCACCTCTCCGCCAAAGCACTAATCAAACTCTAGTCTTGTTGTAATGACTAAATGCGAGCTACACTATATACACCAGTTGCTTGTTGTATAGGAATCATGCGTCGGTACATGTTAAAATCATTCAAGTTTGGATTACGTAACCTGCATCTCTGCATATCCCCACCACCTACTCTCTAGACCCCTCGATATCTATGTCTCGCTTGTAGATGAAAAAGCCTAGGATCACGAGTTCCTTGATCTTTCATAGTCTTTGAACATAACAAATAAGAAACAAAATCAAATTAGTAGAACAACAACAATAATAATTAACACAAAAACTATATAAACACATAATTATAAACCGTCAATCAATTAGAACAATGATGACTTAGTTGTTTATATCTCCTTGCAATATCAGACACTTAAAATAGAACCTAATGTTTACAACAAAAGTTAGTTCAACTTAGTCCTATGCAATAGCTGCTCTATATAAAAAGTGTTTTCATATATAAGAGTTGTTTCTATGTCTATCTGATCTTCAATTTTAGCAGAGTTTATTCTCCCGTAGTAAAAAAATAGAAATTAACAAAATAAACGAATATTAAAAAAAACTTAAGTGTTTATATACCTCCCATCACATTATTATTCATTCCACTTATAAGTTATACTTGTACCCAAATATATACGCAACTGAGCCAAAGCTAATATGGACAACAGACATACCCGCATATATATATTCCAAAATAAGATGTCGCTGATTATTCACTTTTCCATATATACAACAGAAACAAAACTACATAACTCTCTCGCATGTAGACTACATGGTGTAGCTCGTAACTTATTTTGGCATTATATTTCATGAAATATCACCTTGAATATTATTATTTTTGCTCAATAAATGTAGTATCTTCCCCATCGCTCTATATCTGCCAGCTTGTCATATACATGTATATATATATATATATATATACAAGTCATACACGTAAGAATGCCAACCCTTCTTCCTGATTAATCCAAAACAGCTCAATGCATCAAATCCCCCAAATTTTGCCTGAACCCTTATTTCATATAAACACACCCTCATTTTACTGTAAAATTATTCAACCCAATTAAGCCCTCGCATGTTTTATATAACACAATTAAGTTGCAGTGTAAATCAAGTAGTAGCTCAGAGTTGTGACAAAAAAAAAAGAGGTAGTAGCTCAGATGAAAGGCATATGTTCAGCTTATTTGTAATTAAAGAGGTGACAACTTAACCCAGATAAGGGAGTAAAGTAAATAGCAAGTACTGTTAACCGAAATTTCTACGAAAAACGTCAAATGATTTATTGAAATTATGTGTCAAAAGAATTGCAGGATGCAGTTTCACACCACTGAAAGAAGTTCATTAATATGTTCAGGCCTCAGTGTACAGATAACGTCCAGGAGTTCAGAAGGTATAAAGTTTCATTACTTTATTTATTCAGAAGATTTCATATTGATTCTACTTATGAAGGACTTTGAAAACAAAGACTCGATGAACATGCCACATCATAATTGTTTAATTGACGAAGAATATTTGATCTAGCTAGATACAGATAAACCAGACAGTACATTTGTGTGTCAGCTACTCAAATTAAATGTTCTGCATCAGACAAAGGTGGCCGTTCAATCGATAGTTAATTCAAGACGAAGATATTAATCATTTACAGAAGACAAAAGACCCTGCTGCTGTAGGAAAGAGTTTAAATAATTATTTGATTATTATTTCACTTCTCAAAATATTATATTGATTGTGTAATTTATTTATTAGATTAATTCACTCTCCAGTTAATTTAATTCATCAATTTATCCAATTAATATAATTAAGTGAATATTAATTAATTAATCAATCAATTAATTATTAAAGAAATTATTGTTTTATGCTCTTAACACTCGGCAAGACAGTCTATTAGATTGTCTCCCCGAAGCCTCCAGCCAAGACAATGAGGCCATTTGTCATACCAAATTGTGTTGCCAAGACAAAGCTACATTGTCTTACCCTCTTGGCTTCGGCAAGACAAAGCCACACTTTGTCTTGTCGAGAGAAACTTGATAGACAATGATCACTTACAGGGGTGTGTTGGATTGAGATTTTAAAGCATTTTTTTTCATTCATGAAATTCGAGGGTATTCGATTGGGATTGTTTGAAATCCATTAAAATTTTGAGGAATTCAATTGGGATTTGAAATTATTCTACAAAATCTAGTGGTATTCAATTGTGATTGTTTAAAATCCATTAAAATCTGATGGTATTCAATTGGGATTGTTTAAAATCCATTAAAATCTGATGGTATTCAAATGCTGATGGATTTTTTTGGATTTCATAAAATGATGGATTTTGTGGCATTCTTCAGTGTATTTTAAGTTTTTTTGAAATCCCATCAAAATTAATGGGATTTTGAAGCATCATGCTTAAATCCTAACAACTCTGCGACATTTTATAAAGATTCCGCACAAAATCAAAATCACATACAATCCATTAAAATCTATAGACTAAAAACAATCCATTAAAATCTCAATCGAATACACCCCCTTAGATTGTCCTACCGAGTTTATCCAGCAAGACAAAGGGGCTGTTTGTCTTTCCCATCTATTTCTAGCAAGACAATAGCTTGTTTTGTATTGCCTGATTAGTGTTTTGTCTTATCACCTTTTTTAATTGTCTTACCCACTTTGTCTTTCCTTGTTCTTAGGTTTTGCCTATAAATATGGCCTCCCCCTCTTCATTTGTTCTTGTTCAAACACTTGTAACGTCGAACAAGTTGTTTAACTTGCTTATTGTTATATTCTCAGAAGTTCCGTGCTTTGATCACTCGTTTGTTTTAATCACTAAACTAGACTACATCCTGTCGAAATTATTCTACGAACTTTAGTGGACATTAAAACTGAACCCGTTTAATTATATAATGACTTCCACATTGCTATATTAATTAAAATATGATTATCCAGTTAAATTCAAGTCAGATTATTTCTGTGATTATTTTGTGACGATTGTATTCAACCCCCCTTCTACAATCGTTTCCGGACCTAACATCACAATGTAGCATAAATAATTATAACACGATTACGTGGTTCACCCATTTAGTCAAACAGGTAATAGTTACACAATACGATTTTTCATTAAAAAAAACACAATATAAAAACACATAAAACATACATCAAACTCCATTGTCTTGATTAATATCATTTAAATGTGCTTTATTTGAAATCAATTATAGCACCTCTACACTCTTCCTCTGGGAGTCTTTTTCTTTGTTGTTGTTCGTTCCCTTGTTATAGGTGTTAGTTATTTAAATTCTGCTTATACAAAAAGATAAAATGCTATTTCGTGTAGCGTTTTGCAGTGTTTAAAAGACCAAAACGCTTTGTGTAGTGTTTTGCTTATATATACAAAACGCTACCTCAAATACGTTTATAAATGAGGTTTTTCTGTTTATATATTAAAAAAACATAATGGTTCTTCGTGTAGCATTTTACTAGGTTCAAAAGAACAAAACGGTACTTCGTTTAGCGTTCTACGAGTATATATAAAACGCCATTTCAGTTACGTCTATAAATGGTATTGGGGCTTTTTTGATAAAAAAGATAAATAATATTCTTGACATTTGTCGTGTTATTTGTGATAACGGAGGTCATTTGTCGCCAAAATCTAAGCCTAAACTATATGAAAAAAGTATAATTATATCTCATATATATATATATATATATATATATATAGAGTCAAATTCTATGGAGAACAAAAAATATTGGAGTATTGGAGTACAAGATTAATACAATATAATCTAGTCATTTAAATCTTAATTTTTTTGTTCTGCAATATTTGCAAACATCCGATAACGTGCAGATTATGTTCTACAACATAAATATTGTAATTAAAAGATAGAACAATTACTTTTATAAATCGTAGGACATTATGTTCTGCAATATAACTTATAAGCAGAACAACAATCTTGATGCTTGTTAAAGTTGAAAGATATTAATGATTAATTGATAATTATGTTTAATACTACTTATAAATGATAAATTATATATAAATATGGATAATTAGAGATATTATTTATGATTAAACTAAAAAAATATGATTTGTACTCCAATACTCCAATGTTTTTATGTACTCCATAGAACTTAACTATATATAATATGTTATACATATTATATTTAATAACTAAAATTAGATTTAAAAACTTAAGATAATATAAAATATATTATATTTAAAACTAAAATAAACTCAAACGTTAGTAAACATAAGTTTTGTTTGATAAAAACTTTAAAATAAGTAAATACAAAACCAAAAATAATAAATATACGCTTAGACTCTATTCTGTTTGTGATTGTTTTTTTTTGCCTTTCTAAATCTGTAAGTATCATAGAAATTTTTATTTGAATCACTGTTTTTCACTCTCGTTCTTTGGAGGAGCATGATCACAAATAAAAGACTTATTTGCATTTTGTATCCCCTTGGTTTGGGCTAAATACAAAATGAGTAACGTAGTTTGACAAAATTCAATTTGCATCTCCATACTTTTCATCTATTAACATATTGCACCGTTTTCGTCTATTTTGACTTTGCTGTTAGTCAAACGAGGATAAATAAATATTTATCATTTCTAACTACGCCATAAAAGGCCTTCTGCAACATAAAATTTATGTTGCAACAGGAGGCCTATATGTTACCAAAGGCCTATAAAAGGGCTAAGGTAACATCTTTTTTATGATAGTATATTCATCTTTTAACTGCCTAAGCCAACATATCTGCATGGATGTTGCAACTTCACACAAATTCTAGATAAGATAACATCACGTTTATGGCTAAACTAACATAAAGAACACAATGTTGCGGTAAGGGAGAAGTGGATTACCTAAGGTAACATAATCTAGCAACATTCATGAGGATGGCGGTGCGGTAGGCCTTTTATGGTGTAGTGTATGTTCTTAAGTTGTTCTTGAGGATCAAATCAAATTTAACATGATATTGACATCCAAACTTCAAGTACTGTATGAGTAATCAAATTGAAACTCAGATCCTATAATATCCATATCCATCATCAAAATAATCAAAGAACAACAAAGAACACTATCATAACACTTTATTTTTCATAAAAAATGATTTGTTAAAATTATAATTACATAGTTAAACCGTAACTAAACTTAATATATGAAATTTAAATTCAAACTCATCTAAATTATTGATATGAAATATTATAGAATCCAGAATGGAGTCCAAAACAGAATCCTGAATAGGATCACACACACACACACAGATATATATATATATATATATATATATATATAGTCTTGCACCAGTACAAACTACTAAATACATCCTTAAATGCGAACTAATACTTTTAAGAGTATAGGAAGGTTTGTGGGCCTCGAGAATGGGCCCCTAGGTGGGCCTTGACAATGCCTAGGTGGGGTCTAGTGGACGGGGGTGGGCCCTAGTGGGAAAGGGGTGGGGTAAAGTATTGGCTCTTCAGCTTGTCTGGAGTCCCTCTGGGTCCTGTCCAGAGCCATAATGAGATTTTAGTGGGTCCCAGGTGGATTGAGTGGGGGCGAGAGTGGGCCCTGGGTGGGTGACGACATCTAGGGGTGAGTGATGATATATAGGGGGTGGGTGATGTCATATAGGCCTTGTTTCTCTTGGTTCGTATTTAAATTAGTTCGCATTTAATGGTATGTATTTGATCATTAGCCTATATATATATATATTGTTTACATGATTAATATCACATGAAATCATGTTATTTTTAATTCATTGTTGTTTAACATGTTAGATATATTATTATTATTCCATAGAGTATATTGCACTTTGTAACCCCAGACTTTGGCTCATTAGCAAATCAAACCCCACACTTTGAAACGTGACAGTTTGTAACCCTAAGTTTCATTTAGCTTTCGGTTTGTAACCATGGCCCACACATCCGTTAATTTTCAGGGCTCACATAGGGTAAAGTATTTGTTAGAAATACACATTTTTACCTCTCAAACATTTAAAGGTAACAGCTGTTTTTAACGGATGTGTGGGTCAGGGTTACAAACCCAAAGCTAAATGAAACTTAGGGTTACAAACTGTCATGTTTCAAAGTGTGAGGTCTGATTTACTAATGAGCCAAAGTCTGAGGTTACAAAGTGCAATATACTCTTATTCATAATAAAAGGTTAATTAGCTTAAAATTAGAATTTAATTCAAGTTTTAAATGAGATTTTATGTTCAATTCTAAAGTGTTCTTCTTTATTTTTCTTTTAAGGGTGTTCTTTTTTAAGGAATGCCATATATATTGGGATATTAGTTTTTTTTTCGGATTTTGAGTTTGGATCGGGTTCGGATCGGATTTGGATTTTGGGTCGGGTTTTGATACGGAATACCCCATATCCAAATCAAAATCCAAACTTGTTGGGGTTTAAAACTTTATAGTGGCCTGTGATTTTTGTGCTGTATTAAAAGTTTGACGAAACCCCCATATCTGTTTTCGTTTCAATAAAATTCTAAAGCACATAATAGTGGGGTGTGTTTATATTTGAAAGACAGGAATGAAAAAGATATGATAAGAAGACTATATAAAAGCAAGCATCTAGAAATTTCACCACAAAGCCCAAATAATATGAAAATCCCATGGACCATATCCAAGGGGCATACTCCATGCTCATTACAGAGAAAATGGTAAATAATGACAAATAAGAAAAACATAGAAAAGAGCTGCAAACGCTTACATGGAGACATAAAACTGTAAAAACTATCTGCATACCAACTATTTGAGATGCCACCAAATGTCAATTAATTCATTCAAGTGAGAGTTGTTTGCGCTTGTACCTCACCATGACTTTCCCTTTTACACCCACAACCATAGCATTCCAATCAATCTCTGGGAAAGGTGAGATCAATTCCAACTCAAAGTTTCTCAACAAGTGACTCCAAATTGCCTTAATTTGCAAATATGCAAATGGTTCTCCCAAACAACCATGCCTTCCACCTCCAAAAGATATATATGAAAATGGCCCTGCTGCCTTATCTTCGTCTCTTCCAGCACTAAACCTGTCAGGATCAAAGGTATCTGGATCCTTGTATATGTGGGGGAGCCGATTGGCAAAAGCAGGTGATGTCGCAACAATGTGACCCTTAGGTATGTCATACTCTTTCCCCTCTCTGGTTGTCACACTGAAATCAGAATGTGAGCTGCGCAAGAGCATTATCAAAGGAGGATGGAGTCTCAAGGCTTCCTTTATGCATCGATGCAACCCTTCCATCTCGGATAAAATATCATGATCAACATCATCCCCATGTTTCCTCATAATGACCTTCTGCTCATCTGACACAGCAGACAAGTACTTCTTATTGGCAAGAAGATATGCTCCAGTCCAAGTAGAGGTGATGGAACTTGTGTGCTGTCCTGCAAATAGGGCAGCAATGAGCAGGCCAGTGACCTCACTATCAGTTGTGGGGCGACCATTTTTGTACTTGGAATCCATGAAAGATTGTAACATGTCATTCTCAGATTTCCCTGCTTGTTTGCGTGAATTTATGATTCTTCCGAAAATTTCAGCAAGCTTCTTGCGAGCTTGGTCCCGACGACGATGGGCTGGGATAGGGAGATACGGGAAGACAACACTGATTGGAAGCATACCACTATCAAGATCATGAAATAAAGCTGAAACATCATCGAAGAGCTGGTTGCGGACCTCTACACCCAGTAGGCATCTACTGGCTGTTAAAATAATAAGCTGTTCTAGTTCATGTTTTAAGTCAACCTCACCATTGTCACCCCATTTTGAGAAATAGTCCTGTATGATTGATGACAAAAGAATCAGGGAAATAATATCCAAGTATGGGAGCTTAAGCATGTTAAATAATATATTAACTTAAGTCGCAATTAGGTAGGCTACTCTCCTCTAATATGCATGCAATACTCTAATGTAGTCAAATACCTATCAAATAAAAATTGTAAGAACAATTTCATCGTAACCTATCAATTAGAGCACGTCAGTGCTTATGTTAAGATGCCTATAGCCATTACTATATTCTGGTACCAAAATGTGACTTTTGGTGTTCAAACAAAAATTGTGGTACAACACTAATGATAAATGAGTACAGCTATTATTATATCCAAGTTAAAATTTATCCACCACATGTATCTCCCTCCTTTTCTATTAGAAGGTAATGTAGAAACTGGCAAGGAGCATAGCCATCTTTGATTCCAAATACAGATCCAATTATCCAATTATGCATTTTCCCGTTCAACTATTGTTATGCATTCCCATAGAGTTGTGTTCAGTAGATTTGGTTCTATATTTTTGCTATAAACCTAAATTAAGCTTATGGACTGGACTTGCTCTTAGCTTGGCTCGAAGGCAGTGAAGGTGGCACGTCGATCCACAAACTGGTGAATCAAACAAACAGAGAGCTGATTTAATCAGCATTTTTCTACATGAATTTCAAGCACGTGGACAAACGAGACAGGACCACGAATCTGGTACAATCTGGCTAAATGATAATTAAGTGTCTAAGTCCAACACTCTTAACCCTCTAATAATTCAATTCAAATCAGATAAAAAAGAAGGAAATATCCGTATGGTTCTCTATCGTCTAGTATCTTTCATCACTCCTGCTAACGTGTGGGAAACTGATTGTCCATTTACCCATCCGAAGACACTCATATCAAAAAACGCTCTGACATTTACGCCACAAAGACTCTGTAATCAAACACATAACCTACTATAATCGCAAATTCTCCTAGAAATCTATCAAAACTTGCATTCTGAATTTTGAAATCAAACTAATAAGTAATAAGAAACACAGAAATCGACATGAGAGAGAGAGAGAGAGAGAGAGAGAGAGAGAGGGAGAGGGAGAGGGAGAGAGATGGACCTGAGCTTCCACGACCATCTGATCAACATAACTCTTCAACTTACTAACCCTAAGCGAATCCGTAAAGAACCTAAACTGCTCCTGCCTCACGGAATAATCCACATCGAAAACAACGCCGGGTCCAAACGTAGGCACATTGAAGCGATACACCTCCTGCTGACTCAGATCTGTTTCCACGGCCTTGAAGAAATGCGCCGAGACCTCAGGACCGATTAGGAACGTGATCTTCTTATTCACCAAATTAAGCGTGAACACACTGCCCAGCTTCGGATACTCTTCACGCAGCAACACGATCGGCCCTTTCAGGAACCGGAGGAGTCCTCCGACGATCGGAATCGGAGCTTTCACCACCGGCGGCGAGCGGCGGCGATTGTACCGCCAGCCGGCGGAGAGGATGAGCTTGGCGACGACGAGAGTGGCGAAGAAGAGGACGCTGATGTTAAGCCATTTCGTGTTGTAGTAGAGATTCATTAAATTTGATTCCATAATTGATCACTGTGTGTGTGTGAGTGTGTGTGAAATCGATGAGGGTTTTAATGAGTGTGGTGGTGTGTTTATAACTTTATAGTAAGATGTGGAGTGAGTGAAAGCTGTGTTGTGCGTCTGGAATTAGATGGGGAAGCACGTGGGTTTTGGAGTCACGTGAATAAGCGGGCCGTGGGTTTGAGAGGAGATCATCATATTGTGGGCTTAACTGGATCTCGTACACCGGAATGCTCCATTTCTTTATTTGCTTCGCTGTGTTTTGTTATCTAGCGTCATCAACTTAGAGCAAGTCCAGGTCCAGGAGTGTCTTAACGAATGTCTTTTAAAAATAATTAAATATGATGTCCTAGTAGTTTTGGATATTATTTTTATACATTTACTTCAACAAAAAGCCTTATCCACAAGTCTTATTATTAAAATATTAATATTTTGAATGAAAAAGTAGAGGGAAAAGTAGTGGGGGAGAAAGAATGATAATATTTTATTATTAAAAGTGAAATGAGGCTCAAGTAGGTGAGTCCTAAAAATAGGGCTGGAGTAAGTTGTGCTAGTGATTTAAGGTATCACTAGGACACTGTTGGAGCAATATTTTTAATTAAATGCCTTAAATTATGACTTAGGACATCATTTGAGGCAGCTGTTGGACTTGCTCTTACTGCTCAACTTCATTTCCCCTCTTTAATCAATTTATCTAAACAAAATCAATATTAAAGTTATATTTCAACTTGATCAATTGTTGTTCCTAAAAAAAAAGGTATGTCCCTATGATACATTGCCTAACAGAATGCAACTTAAATTAAAACTGTTTTGATTCATACATTTTTTTTATGAGACATCATGAGATGAGATTATTTAGGGGGTGTTTGGTTGAAGGGTCATGGGCTTGGTTAATGGGAATGGGCTTCTCATTCCGTAAACTTATGTTTGGATTAAATTTTGGCTTAATGACCTTTTAGCCCTCGAAGTATGGGTGGAAGTTCCAATGCGGCCTCGAAGTTTAAAAACGTACCTTTCGACCCTCAAAGTATCTTTGTCGTACCTTTTTGCCCTTTTTAAAAATACCGGTATAAATTGGGGGATAAACTTGACAATTCATATTCGGGGTAAAGTTTGGGCGTACCTTTTAACCTTTAAAGTTTACATCTCGTTCCTTTTAACCCCTAAAGAATACATTAAAATACATTAGATGTTCCTTTTAACCCTTAATGTTTAATGCTCCTTTTAACCCTCACGTGTGAAATGTCAACTTTGTCCACCCTGTTATATACCGGTATACGCCATAAGGGGTAAAAGGTACGACAAAGATACTTTGAGGGTCGAAAGGTACGTTTTTAAACTTCGAGGCCGCATCGGAACTTCCACCCAAACTTCAAGGGCTAAAAGGTCATTAAGCCTTAAATTTTTAAGATAGGGGAATGAGAAAGCATGTACCTCCAGCATGTTAACACAAACCTAGCCTGTACCCCGGGTTACGAAAAATTGATTCACAATCGATCTTCTCACTCGATATACATCTTCTCCTTCGTCGTTTCTTCATTTCTCTCTATAATTCTTCATGTCCGTCGATCTCGCCTCTCTCTCTCTCACACACACACAATCTCTTCTCTCCATCACTCCCTCTCTCCCAATATCTCTCTCCACTCTCCATCTCTGTATCATATTGCTTGATAATCAAGGCTCTTTTAATTGAAAAGTTTTCAAGGTAACTCTTTGCAACTCTCAGTATCTCATCATAACACTCTCATAAAAAATATATGCTTATATTTGTGTAAATTGGCTCACCATTTATTCAATTTATGGTCTGTTGTGCTGTGTGTTTATTATCCTTCTTACACATTGGAAATTGGTATCAAGGTGTTTGATTAAATGTCTAAGTGAGAACATTATAGCTGAATTGAACAAGTTATGTTCTTCAAAATTTTGATTTGAGTTAAACAATTTCATAATGTGTTTTCATCGATTAAAATATCACTTTGTTATGTGGGTCATTATTGTTGAATTGTGCAGGAGAAATAACTGTAATTAGTATCAAAACTTGCTCGCTTGTAATTGTTGTTCTTTATTTTGTTAGTCAATTAATTTCAAACAACTGTTATATTGCATATAGTAGTTTATAGGAGTAGTTTTACAAGCATTTCTTTAAAAATTGGAGCCATAGAGAGCGCTACTCTGTTATTTAGTAGCTAATCAGGTAACTACTGGGCACAATCAGGCGTGTCTGTAATTTAATGACAAAATGGCTGCTAATTAGGTCAGTTTGATTGCTAATTGCAAGTCCTAAATCATTCACAGTGGCCTTATATCTAAGGTATGAGATCACCTATAGTTGCTCATTATTAGTTGTGAATAGTCTATTAATTTGTTGAGTCTGCATTCGATCTTTTTATTTTTGAGGTGGTAGGAAAATTTCAGATACCTGTATCACTTACTCGTCTTCTTCGAGCCTTCAAGTTATAATGCATAAGTTAGAGCAAGCAAAGGTGAAGTAGCACATAAAATTGTGAAATCCTGAAAGATCAGTGCGATTAAAAGAACAAAGCAACAAATTCTAGACATTTTTTAGGTCTTGGTGGCTAGAAATTATAACTATATTCTCGATGTAGAAACTCTCAAGTGACTTTGTACAAGTTTAGCTTCGGTACACAGTATAATGTGAAGGAAACAATTGAAATCTTGAGAAAACAATGGAAATTGTTTATGGTTGCATATCTTCAGTGCATTCATATGAATCCAATAGGTAGTGGTCTAGTGGATTTAATATATTTTCCTCACTTTTTTTACATAGTATGAATACAGGAAGAGGCAGAATAAGAGAAATTGGAGTGATGAGGAGGATCGTGCTCTCATTGAAACCCTTCAAGAAGTAGCTGTTGATATAAATTGAAAGAGTGAGAAGGGATGGAGGGATGGTTACTTGGTTCGGGTTGAAGAGCTGATGGCTATGAAAGTACCTATGGCAGGTCTAAAAGCAAATCCCCACATTGAGTCAAGATGAAAGTATCTAAAGCGAAAGTATCACACAATAACCGATATGCGAGCTAGTTCTAGATTTGGTTGGGATGAGAATACAAAAAAAATCCAACGTGACAAAAGCGTGTATGACGAATGGTGCAAGATACATATTTACTTTTATAAATTGTTTATGGTTGCATATCTTTAGTGCATTCATATGAATCCAATATTAACATTAGTATATAAAGATCAACCATATAGTAAAATTTAGACTTATTCCAATGATCATGTAATGATGTGTGGTAGTAATTCTATTCCTCTGCATTTTTTTTTGATTTTATATACTTTTCTCGGAGTTGGGGGTTCTTAAACCTATATTTGAGAAAGAACCAACATAATGTTCATGCATTTAGATTGATGCCTTAGTTTATACATGAACTATGTACTAAGTTTTTATTTGAAGAGGCTTTGTTAAGGTGATTAATTTCACACCTGTTGGATGTTGTTTGTAATATTAGAGGCATCTTGTTGCGGAGTGGTCTAGTACTCTTTCTCTATTTTGTTTGTATCTTGAATAAAAATATAAACATGTTTTCTTCCACTGAGCTAAAATTATTAATATTTTTTGGTCCTACTTGTTGGTTTGAAACCTTGCACCAGAATTATGTTAACAGTAACAATAATTAGACTAGTCATAAGTAGTTATACTACTAAAATGATATTAAAATTTTAATACTCTGCAAAATAAATCAAAAGCTCGGATGTCCCTAGGTTTGGTTAGTTTGGTATCGAATACTATCTTTCACATAGGTTGCACTAGTTAGTTGCTCTTGAAGATAGTTGAGGCTAGCTGCAGTCTATATTGAGGTGACAGCCTTTCTATTTAGTTAGTAGTGTATGCTTAATTGATGCCATAAATGTCAAGCTCAAAAACAATAATGATCGACAAAAAGTCTTCGAAATCGCTTGTTCCTATCAAAAGAGTCTAGAGTCTTCATTTATTTTTAAATCAGTCTTTAAATATTGTTTTGGACTTCCTATTATATTTACTTATTAAGTGTTGTACTTATTTTCAATGACCTGTCTCAAAACTGCCTTATTGACCACTTCACTATTGAGTCAAATGTAGTTCATAAATTTTGGTATTTTATAGGTCAAAAACTTTGATAAATTTGTTGAATTCTGTTGCATGAGTTTAATTATGAGTATTTTCTAATTTGTATCCCCAAACTGTTGAAATAGTTATTTAGTTTACTCTTGGGACTTATTTGACTCCATTTGATACAATTGTAATAGTAATAACTAAGCTGATATGTTTCTGCTTCATATCGATTAATGTATTTATGTTTGAAACTTTCAGAGTCATAAGGATGCTAGAGGTATGTGGGGTGTTTCGTTTCCGCATTTTCACGCACTTGCAGAGTTGATTGGGAATGATCGAGCAACGGGTAGTAATGCTGAAAATTTTGCAGAAGCAAGAGAGAATATGGGGGATGAAACAAATGACTCTATGTTTAGCGCTTCAACAGAAGAAGTTGATCAAGATTCTGCTTCCAGACCTGGTAAAAGGAAGCGATCAAAGGACAACTCTGAAAAAAAAATTAATTTCCATGTTTGATGATGTATCCAGCAAATTAGGTTCATTTATGGAGAATATCGATAAGCATCTTGGCAAGTTAGTTGAGAGCGAGAGTGATGATATATGGAAGGATTGTCCAGTGGTCAAATGCTACCAGCTACCGAAATTCTTATGGTCGTGCCGCCTAAATTAAAGGATTTTTATTAAGCTGATGCAGAGTTGAGAAAAGAATATATTTATCGTGTTTTATTAGCTAAAAGTAAGTGATAAGTGTTTCTTCATTTTACTTTTTGTTGATTCTACAACCATAGTGTTTACGAGACAATAACATGCAACAGCAAAAAATTGTTTGTTTTGCTACTAGCTAGAGTTATTTTTAAACAGACCTTGTTGTTTTTATGTGATGGAACTTTTTTATTTGGAAGAAATCTTGGATGCATGAGAGTTTTATTTATAGAATTGTTTGTTTTGCTCCTAGCCAGATGTTATCTATAAATTTTATTTAATCACAAGAAATTCGCAACACTCAATTTTTAAGAATAATTATTTTTAATAAAATAAATTTTTTTACCTCATGGAGTTTCAATTATTATTATTAATTAAGACAAATAAGTTGATTTTAAATATTATATTCAATGATGTTTTAATAGAAAATTTCAATTTTAACAATAAAAAATAATTTTCATTCCCATTCTCATTCCCATTCCAGAGTAATCAAAACAGTTTCATTTTGTAAACAGATTCTGATTTCTTAGCCATCCAAACAACCTTGGTAACCTCATTCTCAAAACCGATTCCCCCCATTCCCATTCCCGATTTCCATTCCCATCATTAATCGAAACGGCCCCTAAGTTGAGAGATTTTAAGAAATTTTTACCTGCTTTCAGGAGTTTTTGGGTTATGATTTTGTGGATATATATTAGAACAACCTACTCTTGGGAGCATATAGCTCCTCTTCTTCTCGGGAAATGTCAGTTACAACTATATATGTATGGATTAGTTGGAGAAATAGGAGAAAAAAATATAGTGATAATTTTATTTTATTTTTTGATAAAAGGAATCAATCCATTATTTAAAAACCATACGACATCTATAAATATAATTGAATTTAGACAGACGCGGAAGAATATCGTTGTTGAATCCTTTCTTCTTGAAGAGGTAACTAAGCGATTTGAAGATGATTTGAATATATGTACTTGTTTTCACCTGATTGATTTCACTTGACTATTCGGAAGAATCGACCATAGATACGATCCCATAATAAACTTCAAACCTGAATGAAACCCATGAAAATCATGCCGATCTATAACCTTAGTCATGGAGATAATCAAAACACACCAAAACAAAACCTACTCTCACAAGGAGAGACTAACAAAACCCAAATAAATTGGGAACTTATTGAAAAGAAAATAAAATCTTAAACAAGAAAAATAAAATCTTTAATGAAGGCTAAGATTTGAGAAAGAGCGAAAGAGTTAGGGTCATAGTGATAATTTTATTCTTCATCAACATAGTAAATAGGAGAATACATACTATGCCCCCACTTCAAAAAATGAAAGTTGATCTAAACAATATGATATGGTTGTTGATGTGGCTGACTCAACTTAGAATAATTAGTAGTCATTGGAGAAGGCCATGTGGAGTAAAGAGAAGTGTACGAATTCGTGAAAAACTTCGGTATGATCTTGAAATGGAATAGTCTTGTATAAATACTCATTATTTGTTCTTCTATCGCAAGAGGGGTGGATTGGATTGTTTAAGGAATTCACGTAATTTTTGACGTCTTGTCAATTGATCTGAGTTGTGTCCCTCACCTATTTTTGTTTTGCGTTGCTATTCTATACTAAAATGGCTATCTCGGTGGCAATTCCAAGCATGAATGAACAACCCTGTGATTATTATTTTAACTTCATTAATCCAAATTGCATATTTTTATTTTAATCCAGATTGAATATATTTATTTTTATAAAGTAGTAAGGAAAGCGGGACAAAGCTAATAATTTTTCAATCCTATTTAAACTTTTCTCGTTTTCTTTTAGATGATATGTTATATTATATGTGAAATTTATTTATTTTTGCCTAAATAATACAAATTCTTAATTTAACATATGGCTTTCCATATAATTGAATGATAAATAAAAGAATCCTTAATGTTAAGTTTATCCCCTTTTAAATCTTGTATCGAGAGTGTAAATAGTTATTGTAAGGCCCCCAATTCCGAGATCAGGAATCTGGATCGTCACGTCACCATCCAATCACATAACACCTGCATTAGCGTACGACATCCTGAAATACAACATCAAAGACCCCAAATCTGAAATACACACAAGTCAGAGCCTTATAAACGATAATCAAAGTAGTGTTAGTTATTACCACTAAATGTACCAACCCTGGATCTCACACTATTAATAATAATCTCTTAGTTTACCCCTACAGTGTTCATCCTGAACTGGTCTAAGTCCAAGTTGAATCTCTTACTTTCTTTCTCTCATTGTGTAGAGCATGCCAAACATGTTTTCCTTTTTCCCTAAAAATAATATAATAAAGCAAGAATGAGCGAAAAAATGTTCAGCAAGTATCTATTCAAAAGAATGAGCGAAAAAATATTCTCAACAAGTATCTACTCGAATATTTATGTGCCTCACACCTAGAAAGAATGGGATAACAATTATCTGTCCCATAGGATTCCCAGTAGTATAATTTTATACTATAATACTATATAAAGATAGTATTTCAACACATCTTTTGACAATTTATAGTCAGAGCTTATGATAAAAGTGTTCATAATTTACTCATGACAAATAATGATTCCATATGAATAACCAGGAAAAAAATCATTTTTTTTAAAACAGTATGTCAACTTTTAACAATAATTCAACTTTAAAAAATAAAGCAACTTGCTCTTCGCAGTAAGATAAAGTACAAAACTATAAACTGTTTTGAAAAAAACATTATTTTCAAGGTGATAACTTCATTATAGTTTTTTAAAATCCCCAATTCTAAAATAGCAAAACCATACAGTTATCCACGACTGTATGAGAAAGAATTTTTAAAATAACGGAACATACAGCTATCCACAACTGTAAGAGAGGGAATTTCTTTTCTTTTTCATTTCTTTTTTTTACCACTACGAATATTAGTGGTATATGCATCATGCCATATTATCATATACCAGAGAATTTTTTTCAATGTGGGGAGGGATTTTTAGTTTGGAGTATTACCACACCACCACTGTACCCCATGATCAGTCAACGTACAAAAAAAATTTCTTTATCTACATGTAAAAAGGATGGTCCACATAGAATTTCCATGTTTTTTAAGGAAAGCCCCTAGACCAACACATGGGGTCTAAATATTACGGGACTGACATCTACCAGCCTCTTCGTGACTCCGAGTCCACATGAGTAGTCTATACCCTGAAACGGAACAACAATTCTGTCCCCCAAGTCTATTATCTATGTATATTATAGTTGCTGTTGCCTGTTCTGCATAGTAGTTAACCCCTGCTTTGAAACCACCCTCAAACCTTCTTATATTTACAGCTTCTGCCACTGAGTTTGCTTGCTTCTCAGACCGACACCTGGCTTCGGCATGTGGCCATTTAATGCTCCAAGAGTGCTTACAGCCTTACATACAGACAGCTTCTTCAGGAAGATAACTCTCAGGCCTCAGCCGCGGCTGCAAGTACGTCTCTGCCGTACTTTCTGATTCATTAACAATTAAAATTCAAATTTCAAATTTGAAATTAAAGTTTACTAATGCTCTCTCCAAGTTATCTGCCCTCTCTTCTTCACTTCTCACTTCTTTTATGTAATCTCTAATTCTCTTTTACGTTTCTCTCATTTCCTAATAATTTCTTTGTCTCTTAATTACAGGTTAAATTTTCGTTGATAAAATGCTTGATGATTTGTGTAAGTGAGGACAATTTACTTTCCTAATAACTTCTTTGTTTTTTAATTGCAGGCTAAATTTTTGTTGGCAAGGTGTTTGATGATTCGTCTAAAGGAGAAAAAAATGATAAATTGGTCATTTCTAGCTCTTTCTCTTATACATGGTTGCTGACTTTTCGTTTTGTGTTTAGTAAGTTTGCATTCTCCGTGTGGAACTTAAGTTTGCACTGGATGATTGTGACATTATAATGGAGTTGCAATATGACAAGAAGAAGAAAACTGTCACTGATTGTTGAAATTATGGGCAAGGTATATCTATATTCCTATTAATTATTCTTGAGATCATTATAAAATAATGATTATTGCCTATTCATGGAGTTGCATATTCATGCATTGTGATTTTTGGGTTATTCTAAAATCACGAGTTTTCTGATCTTTGTTATATACTTGCATAGACTCTGGGATTATGGAACGTAATTTGAAAGATCATATAATATTATCTTATGTGTACTTGAGGAGTGTTTTGACGGATAGCCAGAGTGTAGTTTTTGTGTTTAAGTGGTCCACTTGGTTATTCAAGCATGATATTGGAAAAAAAATTTAAAAACTTAATATTGAATTGCTGCGAGGTTACAGAGTGTTAGATGATAGGATTGTGGGAATGCGGAATGTTGAGGGTTCAACCAATGACAAATATGCTGAATGTTTACAGGTTTACAATGCTTGCTGCAGAGGTTAGGAATATAGGATTTGAACTGGTGAAGAGTAACACAAATATAGAACTTGCAGTAAGTTTCAAAGAACAAACAATGCTGGCTAGAAAGAAAATTTGTGATAAACTTCAATATTATTATACAAGCAGACCTAATACTTACATATCTCTGAAACTGAAAACTAATAGTGTTAGAATTTAAGGACGAACTGTGTTTGCAGACGTCACTGACATGAAAATCTTGCTAGGCTGAGAGGATTTTGTTGCTCAATGACCAAGGGGAAAATGTTTTCTAATTTATGGTTTTGCATCCAATAGGATCCTCGCTCAACATCTAAACATTGCAAATGGAAGAAGCAACTACATTCTGGACGAGTAAACATGGATTTCAATCATCACTGGCATCGCCAAAGGTTAGTACCATAACTTTTTACGTTTGTCCAGGGTGATCATTTTGTTGGCTAAGGTTTAATATTGTGAAAAATAAATGAAAGCTTGACAAGTTTGATATAATGCATTTGATCGGGTATTGGATATTTACACACTAGCGAGACGAATAGACCTGCTATCATTCACAATATTTTCTTTTGGAGAAGTTACGCATTTAACTTTTTATAATGTTTTGACAATTCAATTTTCAAAATTCATATTAGTGTGTAGATTAATAGTTATTACCTATTTCTCTTCTTACTAATCTATCTATGTATATTATAGTTGTTGTTGCCTCTTCTGCACAGTGTTTTGCTCCTGCTTTTAATTCACTCTTCACCTTGCTTCTAATTGCAAATGCTGCCACTGAGACTGATGTCCTCTACCGTCGACACGTATCCTAAGCACGTGGCCATGTAATGTTTGCTGCCATCCCACATGCATACACTACAACTTGGATTTTAATTATTTCTAAATAATCCTAAATATCTTAAATATTGACTATTACAGCTGCTACTCACGCTTCTCCTTTCAAACTAAAAACAAGCTTCCTCAAGAAATTAACAATAAAACAAGACTCTCGGAAAGTGGTACTTGAGAATAATCAAATATTAGAAATAAGTGCTAAATTTGGCTGGAAAGAGCTGGTTCGACTACTGAAATATAAGTATTGGTGGAATTTTGTCTTAATGTTGATAAACAAAATATGGTCTCAAGTCCAAATACTGCTGGGATACTTATGATCTTATGTTATGATGTGCCTGAGGAGGCAGCAGAGAAGGAGGGTAGTTCCTGTGATTGAGTTTGAGAATTATATATGCTGTTATGTTGGCTGATTTTAATTGATGTTTTTCATATTCTTAATTTTTTATATGTTTTATGTTTCCTGCAGTGAATGTTATGATGTCTCAGAGGGATGTTGTCATGTTGACCTTAACCTTAATTGCAATAAGGTTATTGCACTTTTTTTAGTTGTTTTCCAGTTGTTGCACTTGCATTTAGTTAAATTTTATTTGCCCTAATAATAGTTTATATTAAATTATAGAGACTAGCAGGAACCTTGATGCTGTAATCAAATGATATACAGGTGATTCCAGTACCGATGACGAGCTCAATTTCAGCGTAGCATCAGGCTATACAATGCCATGTTTGCGTTTACCATCCTAATAAGTGGACATCAGTCTGCCACGTTATTGTTTCCCACGTGCACTCACACGCACACAAAACCTACACACACAGATTGTTTACCTCGAAGCTGCAGAGCATAGAAGCGAATGCAAGGCTTCTCCAGGAAGATTTTTCTGCGCCGGCTACAAGTACAACCCAGCACCTGCAATTGGTAATTCTTTCCAATATTATAACCAAATCAAATTTGAATTTGAAATTAGTGTGTAGATCAGTTCTGATTTACTCATTATGTTCTTTCTACCTGCTCAATTGTTTGAAAATCATACAATGTCAAATGTAATTGAATGAAATAGACAACTTCTTATTCTGTTATTATCTCTGACATGTTTGGATTTCATTTCATTTATTTTTATTTTCGTTGGTACTAACTGTTAGTTGTCATTTGCTAGGATGATCAAGATTCCACCAGACTATGGCAGTTGTTTACTTCCGAAGATATAATCCAAGGTTCAATTTTTGTTTATATGTGGTATACATAGATTGTGAACTGCATTCGTTTATTTTCGTCTATCTGCTAGGTTACAAACAAAAGAGTGTTAGAAAGCGCAAGAAATATGGAGAGAAAGAATATCTCTGGAAATTCGGCTAATAGATTTAGTTATCCTCTTTCTCCGCTATCTCCTCCTAACAGTGGTATTTTCAAATTCTTATCTTTTGGATTTTTAAACAATTTGTATTATGTAATTATGTAATGGAATTAATTCAAATTTATATAATTCTAGCAAATACATCATACCCAACACATGCAATTCCTGGGACTGTTAATCAAGGCATCTCCAGTTTATCAGTTGGAGGTACACATATATGTGGCACTAATTTTGTGAAAGCACAATGTTCATTTTATTCTAAACTGAACGATTTTGTCTGTTTGTGGCCTTGAGAAGAAGAGTTCTTTTACCAGGACTCCACCAGCACGTGCAAGTCCTGGGACTTTTAATCAAGGCATCTCCAGTTGTGCGGAGTGGAGTGTTTCACATAAGAATTTTATGAGCAGAGCAGATTCAGATGCCATAGGAAAATTATTTCTGCTATATGAGAATTTAATTCGTTAATTGAAAAATTAAAGAGACCACACAAGATTCCATTAACTACTTGATAATCTTAGTATTGAATTAAGCTTTGTTATATTAAGCTTTGTTATATTATCAGGGAATTAATAAGCACAAGACTTTTTCGTATTGTGCTTATTAATTCTTATGATTTAGACATTTATATTCTTAAAAATCATAATTATGTGGTTACGTGTGTTTTATGTTTATGTTGTTATATATTAGTAGATCTTAATTATAATGTAATATTTTGTTTATATATTATGCCAAGCATGATTATGGAGATGAGGAGACATACTCTTGGTGATAACATGATGGTGAAATTAGGCCTGTGCATATTAGGATAGAGGTCGAGTAGTTCGATTTGATTTAATTTCTAACTCCCTATATGCTTTTAGCATAGTCGGGTTAGGAAGTTAGGATTTGTTGTATTGCGCTAGACTGTTATGGCTTAGTTAACCATAATTATTTCCTTTTCTCGAATTTTTGTTAGGGGATTTTGATTTTAGTGTGCGTAAGTATGCAATACAATTAGCCGACAAGAAACCCTGGAGCATGTAGTTTGGTTTTCCCCGTCTATTATACATTTCAATCTTTTCATTGTGATGAGGACAATTATGGAGTTTCTGAATGAAGGATGGAGGTTTTGCCAGATTTCATTCTAATTTCTTCTTTACCCAGGGTAATACTGAGTAAATGAAGTTATATGCTAGCAGGTTTGATAAATTTTCAGTGATAAGTTCAGCAGGATTGAGATAGAGAACCAGTGATGGTCCATTGCTTTTGGCTCGTGATGTCAAAACCTTATTTGCCTATTTTATAACATTCTTGATTCAGCCTGGAGTTCTCTGTTAAACTTATTTTCTCGATGCAATATGCTTGATGCAGGACAGGAGCACAACTTCAGTTACAAGGTAAACCAAATTGCTTTCTATTGTCTGCAGTACTGTTAGAGGATATATTGTTCAATAGTTGTTGCAATTACTTGCTAAGAATTGTAGCTTGGTTGAGAGTCACATTACTATGTATTATTTCACCACTCCTAGCTTAAGTTTGAAAAAATTGGTATAGTTTTCTGTTTTTGCATGTGAAATCGGAGTAAAATTTAGATAGCATTACATATGTTGGTCAATTAGAATGGACAGATGGCTGATATAATGAAAGACAAGGCCCAAGCTGCCAAGGACAAGGCCTCTGAAATGGTTGGATCTGGCAAAGACCGAACAGTGGAGTCCAAGGATCAAACAAGCAGCTATGTTTCGCACAAGGCAGGCGCGGTGAAGGACATGACATGCGAGACGGTTCAGGCGGCTAAGGAATTTCGACTGAGAGAACCTTTCATTCCACGAGGAATAGGATGATGGACTCTGAGAGGAATGAGCTGCTATATGTCTGTAAACATTGTAAGATAATTTAATACATCCTAAAATTTTTGAGAAGTATCAAAATTTGTCGGTGAATCTGTACATGGCGCAATATGAATAGAGGGATTGAATTTTTTATTTTTTTATCATTGTTTATTATTGAAATATTATATTTATATGTTTGTTTTTATAATATAATTTTATATTACTAAAATTGCCTTCTATTTTGTTGATACAACGTGGTTGATTATTTGACACACAATTATAAGTATTATTTTTTGTCACGAAAATGATAACTATTTTAAGTATAACAGTAAACAATATTATCTTTAAAGTTTTTTAAATTATAACAATTGTTATATAGATAAAAAAATTAAAATTATTAATTGTAAATAAAAAAATACTACCAAACTTTTGAAAGGAAGAAAGATATATGTTAAAACATATAGAATCTATTCTCGACTTTCAAGATAAAAAATATATATAATCATGTACACGTCAAAAAATGACTGAAATTAAGAAATAAGACTTAAATTGATTTTAAATCAGAAGTCCATATGATGTATTATAAATTTGCAACATACGTATTTGGAAAAACAAGCCATGTGATGGTAAATATTTTCATGTGTCATCCAAAACAAATTATAGTTGCGAATTTTTTTTATAAACAAATAATTAATAAAATATTGTTATAATATTATTATGGTAGTTTTATTAACTATGAAAAAATTACTTGACAAAGTACATTTTAAGCACCTAACTGTTATTGTTTAATGCAGGTGTGTGATTTTGATACAGAGTTTATAAAATATTTAATGGAATGCATCAATGAGGTGTTTAACCATAATATGCTACCTAAGGTGATAATTCATCTATAACTGTTGATGGCTTCGGGTCGTGTTTATTGGCATTTTATTTTGGAGATCCTGCCATTTTTATGTTCTTATTTGCTTCTTCATTATATGTCAAACACAAAATTTATGGGTGTTAATAGATATAAATCGAGGTATCGCCGAAGGCGATGCCGAGAAGTAGTTAAAACTATAATTTGAGGCATAAAATTATTGTGTTTAGCTGTTAATATGCACAGTTTAATACACAAATAAATGTAGAGGTAAATTATTTAAAATATATTTTAGGTTCCTTATTCTTTTTATATATATCAAAATTCATACCATCAAAAATTTTTAAAAAATATATTTATATATTCATAATATATAACATTGTGTAAAAGCTTAACATCGCGGGTATAAGAATAATGCTACGTTCACAGAAACAGATACATAATTATGTATAGAATGATGTGGACTCCACTATTTTGTTGTTTCTTCTTTCAGCTTGGTAGCGCTCTGTCTTTTAGTTTTGACTTTTAAAGGGTACTGCTATTTTTTTATTATACACATAATTTATATCTTTCAAACTTTTTCTTCTATTATCCAATTCATGATTAATTTCAGGTTACATCTGTGTATAAATCTTTCAAACGCCACCGGGAGATAAGAAGCCTGATTGGGAAAAGAGCTCGAGAGATTATACCTCAGGTTACATCTTTGACTATACAACTATGATATTTGGGAGTATAAATCTAATACATGAAAATTAATTGTAGGATCCCACTTCAGCATACTTCCCTGTTAGGTCCTGTAACGATTGTAGAAGGGGGGGTTGAATACAATCGTCACTTAAAAATAATCGCGACGGAATAAATCTGATTGGAATGTAACTTGTTAATCAGATTAAGATTAATTAATATAACAATGTGAAAGTCGTTATATAATTAATATGGTTCGTTTTAATGTCCACTAGTTCGTAGAATAAATTTGACAGAAAGTATTCTAACTCAGCGGAACAAAACAATCGAATGATCAAAGCACAGTAAACTGCGGATTTAACGAATTGCAAGTTTAGCACAACTTGAAAGCTTTACAATACTTTGAACAAGAATAAATGAAGGGGGGAGAGCCATATTTATAGGCAAAACCCTTGAACTAGTAAGACAATGGTGGCAAAGACAATCTAGGGGTCGGTAAGACAATTGAGAAGTGCGGTAAGACAATCTGGGAGATTGTCTTACTGTTCTACAATCGGTAAGACAATGTCAATAGGCGGTAAGACCATCTGAGAGATTGTCTTGCCGTGTAAAGGAAGAGGAGAAAAGCGGTAAGACAATCTGGGAGATTGTCTTGCCGCATTGTGAGAAGGCAACAGGCGGTAAGACAATCCTTTGGATTGTCTTACCTTGCTTAAAAACAGCAAGACAATCCATTGGATTGTCTTACCTTGCTTGTTTTAGCAAGACAATGCCTTGGATTGTCTTTCCTTGTAGTTTAACACTTAGACAATCAATTAGATTGTCTTTCCTTCTTGTTCAACTAGACAATCAAATAGATTGTCTTTCCTTGTGTATTTCAAGTAGACAATCCATTTTCCCTTTAATTAATTAACCAATTAATATTCACTTAATTATTTTAAATGCATAAATTCATAAATTAAATTAATTCGAGATAGAATTAATTTAATAAATAAATTACACATCCAATATAATTATTTTGAGAAGTGAAATAATTAATTAGAAAATTAATTATCCTTTTTCTTCTTCAGCAGAGTCTTCAGTCTTCTTTAAACAATTATGATCTTCGACTTGATTGAACGACCACCTTCTCTTGACTCAGAATATTTAACCGGATGAGCTGATACACAAATGTACTGTCTGGTTCATCTGTAACTAGCTGAATTAAATATTCCTTGTCAATTAAACAATTAGGCGGTGGCTTGTTCGTCGATTCTTCGTCTGCTTAGTTCTTCTTCATTTGTTGACACAACATGGAATCTTCTGAATAAATAAAGTATTTAAACCTTATACCTTCTGATCTTCTGGACGTGCTACAAAAGATTATTTGTACACTGAGGCTTGATCATATTAATGAGCTTCTTCCAGTGGTTTGCAACAGCATCCTGAAATTCTTCTGACATAAAATCTTCAATAAATTATTTGACGTTCTTCGTACGGATTCCGGATAACAGTACTTGCTATTTACTTGCTTTCTTATCAGAGTTGAGTTGATACTCTTAAATACAAATAGGCTAAACATGTGCCTTTCAATCTCCCCCTATTTGTTTGTTAACATAACATGCAAATTATCGAGAGGATAACTCAACTAACTGATAAGACAAAGGATTAAACATGGAAAGATAAATAGCAAAAGTTTCTGGTATTCATTAGACATTCACCAGATTCAAACATATAAGTAGATTACAAAAGGGGTGTTCATTTAGAACATATATTACAATACCCTATATAAATCTACAAATCAACTTCTCCTTCTTCAGTATCAGAACTGTGGAGAATAGGAGTTGAAGGTTCTTCCCTGGATGGCTTTTCTGCAGTAGTGGCTTCACCACGTTTCTTCCTTTCGTTAGCCAGAGCCAGTTGGTGCATTACTTCCAGATCCACTGGGTCCTCCTTAAAGTCAGCAGGCTGAGTCTTCGTGACTTGCTTCATCTTGCTTGTGTATTTAGAAATATCATTCCGAAGACAGTAGTCAGAGATAACACTATCAGCATCAGCCTTTTCTTTAGAAGCAAATCCCTTGGTTCGTAGGAGAGTAGATGCACGAATCAGTTGGTTCACAAGATATTTGGGGAAGGCTTCATCATTTAGATACACAGTGCATATGATGTTGTCATTGATGAACTTCAGACAATAGGGTTTCTTGACAATCTGAGGACTATTGAATTCAGCATGTTCCATCAGCTTGTCTCGAAGGAGTTCATTCAAATTAGAGCTTCTTTTGACTTTGTTACGAAGCACCCAGAGCTCAAACACAGTAAATGACTTTAGGAATTCAACTGAGAGTCTGAAAGTTCCGTTCCTCCTGGTATAAATGATAAGCTCCCATTCATCTAGCAAGTTCCTGACAGCAACTGTAATGTACCACAGTTCAAGAGATAGGGCATGCATAAATAAATCCTCATCAGGGTTTACCTCCCTTAGATCATAGATCAAAGACATGAACTTCTTGTCGTCGAAGGGTTCCCTTTGAGGTCCATTGATGATTCTCCGTGCAATATCCCAACTCTTACCAACTTTGTGCTTAATATCAAGATTCTTCTGCACACAGGCAGCATCATAGATTTTCTGCTTTTCCTTCTTGATTTCTTCTTCAGTAATCAGCTTGTCTTCTAGGAGCTTCTGAAAGTCCCTGAGCTTTCGCTTCCTAGCTTCATTTTCCATCTTGAACTTTCTCACCAACTCTTCATGTTCAAGATCTACAGCCTCCTCTTCTGTCTGGAACAAATAAGCTTCATCAAATACACCATCTTCTTGATTCTGACAGTAAGTGGCATCAAACACATCATCATCATCCATTTCCTTAGGAAATGCATCATAATTGTCTTCCTGTTGATGCATGGGTTGCTTGCCTTTAGACTTTTCAGTTTCTCTGCCAGGTGCAGAATCAGAAGTATTGGTGTTTGTGTTCCCTTTATTGCTTTGATTGGAGCTGTTTCCTTTGTCTTCTCCTCCCTTGTCTCTATTCTCCCCCTTAGTTGAGGGATCCTCTCTGGAGGTTGGATCATCAGACTTGGAGTTACTGAGAAGTTGATCCAGTTTGCTGTCGATTTCATCAAATTTAGACATATAGAGCTCATGGTTGGATCTCATCTCGACAGTTAAACCCTGGATATCAGCTCTAAGCTCATCCCTGTAAGTACTAGATGGCTCCTCCTCTACTTTCTTCTCTAAGGTGACCAGTTGTGCACCTTTTAACCTTTCATTCTCCGCAATCATTCTTGCAAGTTCAGCTTGTAACCTTGCAATCTGTTCCTCAAAAAGAGCTGTGTTAGTGTGTGCACTCACCTCACGTACACTCAAAGCTGTTTCACTAGCCTCTCGTGCATGTGTATCGCTCGGTGTTTGCCTTTCATCACTCGAGTCACTCATAGCTCCAAATGTGCCTGTATATACTACCAATGTTCCCTGAGATGGGTTCAAAGGTAGTGGAGGAACAAATTGTCCTCCGGATGCCATTGACGGCAGATGTACTTGCACATTGCCAAGTAGCTCCTGATCATAAAAGAAAGTGTAATCAGAAAAGTTTTCATTTAACATGTTTTGAAAAACTGACCATAGTAAGCATCCACATAGATAAAACTTTGAACAATAAGGTTTAAATTTGGTAAACAGTGGGTGTCTCACTAAAACATTCTGCAGGTGTATCACTCGACACTCAAAATATCTCTCAGTTTATGGGTAAAGGTGTCACTCACAAGTTCTGTAAGTGTTTCACTCCACACAAATCCTGAGCTTCCAAAGTGTGATGTACCTGCAATTAAGATCACCTTTGCCTCCTCATGGAAGGTCATTGGTGGTGCAATAGGAGTTCGTAATTCCTAGTCCTCGTTAGACTCGTCGGATAAATCCAAGTCATAGTCCACAAGTTGCCAACTACTTTCAGAGAATAGTAAATCCTTTAAAGGATCCAGAGTTTGATTCTGGGAGGGTAGACAATAGGCCTTTCAATGGCATGAAACCTATGTTTCCCTCAGATACCTGTTAAGGCACTTGATCCTTAGAAGAATCCTCTACCAGAGTAGATTGCCTTTCACCTTCAAGGGTGAAAGATCCCTTTGGGGATCCGGAAATGTTCCTTCCGGGAGGGTAGACAAGGACGTTTTAGATGGCAACGTGTCCAAGTTTCCCTCAGATGCCTATGAAGGCACTTGGTTCAATAAAGAACCAGCAATTCCAATGTCTATCCCTGATATGGACGACAAAGTTATTGCAACCGTCAATTACTTGAATATTTACAAATCACATAAATATTCACAATATTAGTTTCACAACATAGATACCAATCGGAAATAGTTTACAAGCATGCAACAAACTTAAAATAGAAATAAATATATAAAATATGATTTTCGATTTCTTTAAGGAGATAAACTATTTTGCAATTAAAATCAAAAATCTAATATGAAAACAATATTATATATTACACATATATTTTGCAAAATTCAACTTTAATTAAATATAAATACTTATGAACTTAACTTCAATTCATAAAAATGAATTACCTTAAATTCAAATATTTATGCTTAATTAATTTTGAAAAATACAAAATAAATACAAATAATTATCTAAATGCTTAAAGAATAATACAGGGGAGTAATCAGGCATTTAGAAAATTACAGGTAAACATATAAACATGCATAATTACACAGATAATTATCAAATAATATACAGACAATCATATAAAATCTAATAAAATACCTATAAATACACGGAAAATTCATAAAATTATATAAAAATATATAAAGCATATTAAAAATATATACAATGAGAATCATGTCATATTTAACATCCCTAGTTCACAAACCAACTTAGAGAAAGTGGATTCATCAAGTGGTTTAGTGAAGATGTCAGCGATTTGATCAGCCGTGGGTACAAAATGTAACACCACTGTACCATTCATGACATGTTCTCGAATAAAATGATACCTGATATCTATGTGCTTGGTTCTGGAATGTTGAACCGGATTGTTGGAAATGGCTATGGCACTTGTGTTGTCACAAAATATTGGAATTTTGTCGACAGAAATCCCATAATCATTCAATTGGTTTCTGATCCACAGTATCTGAGCACAGCAGCTTCCAGCAGCTATGTACTCAGCTTCAGCAGTAGAAGTAGACACTGAATGCTGCTTCTTGCTATACCAGGAAACCAACCGACGTCCTAGAAATTGACAGCTTCCAGACGTACTTTTCCTATCAATCCTGCATCCTGCATAATCAGAATCTGTATAGCCGGTTAAGTCAAAACCAGTATTCTTAGGGTACCAAATACCTAAACCAGGTGTACCCTTAAGATATCTAAAGATTCTTTTGACGGCTATAAGATGTGATTCTTTAGGATCAGCTTGGAACCTAGCACACAAACATGTTGCAAACATAATATCTGGTCTACTAGCAGTGAGATAGAGTAAAGAGCCAATCATACCTCGATAGCTTGAGATATCAACTTTCTTACCAGATTTATCCTGGTCAAGCTTTGTGGCAGTGGCCATGGGTGTCTTTGCCGGAGAAGAGTCTTCTAGATTGTACTTTCGCAGAAGATCTCTGACATACTTTGACTGGCAAATGAAGATGCCATCTTCCTTTTGGCTTACTTGAAGACCAAGAAAGTAGGACAGCTCACCCATCATACTCATTTCATAATTGCTCTGCATTAACTTAGCAAACCTCTTGCACAAGTTATCGTTAGTAGAACCAAATATAATATCATCAACATATATTTGAACAAATATCATATTATTATCATGCAATTTGTAAAAGAGAGTTTTGTCTATGACACCTCTAGTGAAATTGTTTTCAATTAAAAACTCAGAGAGAGTGTCATACCATGTCCTTGGTGACTGCTTGAGTCCATAGACAGCTTTGAATAAGAAGTAAACAAAATCAGCAAATTCTGGATTTTCAAAGCCAGGGGGCTGTTCCAGATATACTTCTTCTTCTAGCTTTCTATTCAGAAATGCACTCTTCACATCCATCTGATAAACTTTGAAGTTGGAATGTGCAGCAAATGCAAGGAATATTCTGATGGCTTCAAGACGAGCAACTGGAGCGTAAGTTTCATCGTAATCAATTCCTTCTTCTTGAGAATAACCCTTTGCGACCAGTCTGGCCTTGTTTCTTACAACAATGCCATCACCATCTAACTTGTTACGGAAGACCCATCTAGCTCCAATTGTAGACTTTCCTTTTGGCCTTGGAACCAGGGCCCAGACTTCTTGTCTCTCAAATTGATTGAGTTCTTCTTGCATGGCAAGAACCCAATCAGGATCATCAAGTGCTTCATCTATTTTCTTTGGTTCTAATTGTGATAGAAAACCAGAGAATAGACATTCATTTGTCGTAGCACTTCTAGTTCTTACACCAACATCAGGATCACCAATTATAAGATCAAAGGGATGATCTCTGCTCCAAATCCTTTCCCTTGGAAGTTGTGTCCTAGATGATTCAGCTGTATTGTCAGTAAGCTGATGTGTATGACTAGTTGATCCACCAGCTCCCCCTGAGTTGTTGCCAGGTTGACTTGATGATCCACCACTAGCATCAGTGGAATCTCCAGCATTATTGCCATTTCCTCCACCATTGCCTGGATCATTATCATTATTGATGTCATCACCTGTTGCAACCTCAGGTGGCACATCATCATCTGAATCAGAATCTGGATAGTTGTCAAACTTCAGATATTCAGATGGATCAGCAGATTGTATACTTGGAAGTTTAGTGTCATCAAATGTTACATTGACACTAACTTTCACTGACAGAGTATCAATTACAAAAACTCTATAAGCATTATTTGTATAACCAACAAAAATTGCTTCAGATGCCTTTGGCTCAAACTTGTTCAAGTTCTCTTCACCATCCTTGAGAACATAACACTTGGCTCCAAAGACATGAAGATGTTTGACATAAGGTTTCTTGTTGTTATACAGATGAAATGGAGTTTTCATATGATCCTTGTTGATCAAAGTTCTATTCTGGGTATAACAGGCAGTAGACACAGCTTCAGCCCAAAAGTACAGAGGAAGCTTTGCTTCAGCAATCATTGTTCTTGCAGCTTCAATCAATGTACGATTCTTTCTTTCGACGACTCCATTCTGCTGTGGAGTCCTTGGTGCTGAATACTGCCTTCTAATTCCCTTTTCAGAGTAAAAGTTGATTAGAGTTTGATTCTTGAATTCCGTGCCATTATCTGACCTTACAGCTTTCACTGGCACACCCTTATCCAATTCAACTAACTTTATATGATCAATCACTGTCAACGGAGTTTCATCCTTAGCAGCAAGGAAGTAAACCCAAGTAAATTTCGAGAAGTCATCCACAATAACCAAGGCATATCTTCCTCCATCAATTGATGCAACATTTACGGGGCCAAACAAATCCATATGCAGTAAATGAAGTGTATCAGTAATGGTATTGATGGTCTTGCCTTTGTGAGATGCTCTATTCGCTTTTCCTTTCTGACAAGCTTCACAGAGATCATCAGTTGAGAATTCCAGGGAAGGCAAACCTCTCACTAGATCTCTCTTGACTAGAGAGTTCATGGTTTTGAAGTTGAGGTGTGAGAGCTTCTTATGCCATAACCAACTATCTTCAGCAGACGCTTTAGCGTAGAAACAGTGAACTTCGTTTCCTGGTCCTGAAGACAAATCAGCTACGTATATATTGCCTTTCCTTACGCCACATAGTGAAGGACGCTTATCCTTGATATGTTTGATGATACATATCTCCTTTTCAAAGTGAACATAATATCCTTTGTCACAGAACTGACTGACACTAAGGAGATTATGTTGAAGTCCTTCAACTAAAGCAACATCCTCTATGATGATTCTTCCAATTTTGTACTTGCCATATCCCACAGTACGACCTTTGCTATTATCAGCAAAACTGACTGTTGGGCCAGCTCCTTCTCTTATGTCTTCTAGCAGGGATCTATTGCCAGTCATGTGCATTGACGCTCCACTGTCAAGCACCCAGGTAACACGAACAATTCCACTGGCACCCTGCACAAGACAACTTGATTAGACATTCTTTGGGACCCACACTTGATTGGGTCCAGCAGACTTGAAGAATTGATTTCTATCAGGTAATACAACAGAGCCTCTTGGACTGATATTTGGCTCACTCTTGACTGAACTTACTTCCTTAACAACAGCCTTATAAACCTTGGTTTTAGGCTTTGGAACATAAGTTTCCTTTCTCACATGAGAAGGACTAGCAGTCTTTGATCTAGCATGCTTATTGTTTGTGTGTTGTCTAGGTGATGTGTTTTCATTTTTAGCATGCAAATTTCTAAAATAAGCAGACATAGTATTGAAAGCACAAAGCATACAGTTATCAACACCACAACATTTATGACATGCATCAAAAACAGGAGCAACAGGCATATCAGTCATAGTAGTAGGAACATCAATAGATTCTACTCTAACCTTGTTAACAGATTTAAAGTTCTCAGTAGAATGACATCTATTGTCTCTGTTCTTACTGTTCACAAAGTTATTAGGCTTGTTGAATTTAGTTCTCTCAGAGTTGACACCTAAACCAGCTTTAGGCAACCTAACAATGCCTTTCACTTTGATTGGTTTCAGTGATGTCAGGATCTCATCTCTAGTCTCATTACTCTCTTTCATTTTAAGATCTTCCTGTTTGAGTTCATATCTAATGACAACAGGAGTTTCTAACAGAGGTTCAGCTACTGAGGATTTAAACAAAGGTTGAGGGGAATCTTTCAAAACAAAAGGAATCCCTCTCTCCTCAGCACTCTTCTTAAAGGGAGTAATGTTACTAGCCTTACCTACAGATTTGTTATAGTCAAAACCTATTCCAACAGTTCTCTTGATCTCTTGTTTATCATTGAGCTCCTTGACTATAGTGGAGGCATCCTTAAAGGCTTTACATTTCACTTTCTCTTCGTCTAGCTGAAGTTTTAAAGCAATCTCACCTTTCTCTAGAACTCTGACTTTAGCACATTGTAATCCTAAATCCATAGTCAGTTGTTCTATTTTAGGTTTTAATACTTTCATCTCATTCATCTTATAAGCATGAATTTCTAAGACTAACGTATTAATTTTAAGATTGGCAGCTTTCATCTTTTTAATAGCATCATCTCTTTCAAGTCCTAATTGCATAAAAAGTTTAGGGCATGTAGGATCTACCTGAAAGCTTCCAGCAGGAGGAGGTGAAGATGATCCAGCATTAGCCATGAGAGCAACATTCCCTATCTGCTCTTCTTCATCACTGTCTATATCATCCCAGCTTTTCCCTTCTGCCAGATAAGACTTGCTTTTGAAACTTTGATTTCCAGAAGCACCCTGATGCTTTCTTACTAGTGCATCATACTTCTGCTTCAGCTCGTCGTACGAATCTTTTCTCTTTCCTTGAACCTTGGGCTGTTTGCATTCGGTTGCAAAGTGTCCAGGTTCACCACAGTTGAAGCATTTGAACTTGCTTCTATCCACCATCCCAGTCTTGTATCCTCCTTTGCTTGTAGAAGATGAGTAACCTCCTTTTTGAAACCTGTTGGAAGTAGGTTTGTACTTGTAGGAGGGGTTCTTCTTGAATCTCATGTTTCCAAATTTCTTGGCAAACAGTGATAGAGATTGATCTTCTAACTGTTCTAGCTCTTCCATTGTATAGAACTCTTCGTCACCACTGGAAGAAGCAGTCTGACCCATCTCAGGTACAACAAATTCCTGAGTGGTCTTAGAAGGAACAACAACATCCTTCTTTTCTTCCGGTACAGGTGACTCAACAACTAGAGCTCTCGAATGGTTCTGTGTTTTACCCCAGCCATATCTCTGTTTACTCTGAACTTGCTCCAGTTCATAAGTTTTCAAAACTCCGTAGAGTCTTTCCAGAGAAATCTCATTCAGATCTCTGCTTTCCCTGATGGCAGTGATCCTGTGTTCCAGATGTTCGGGAAGGGTTAAGAGAAACTTCATGTTGACCTCTTTCTTGTCGTAGTATTTCCCATTCAGATTCAAGTTATTAATCAGATTATTGAGTCTGATAAATACTTCTGAAATCCCTTCTCCGGGATTGGAACCAAACTGTTCATACTGAGCCATCAGTATCTCTTTCTTGTTTTCCCTAACTTCTTCTGAGCCTTCATTTATAATTTCTAGAGTGTCCCAGATTTGCTTCGCGTTCGTACAATTAACAACAGCATTGTACATAACTGGATCTAGGGATTCAACTAAGATCAGTTGAAGAGCATCATCTAGGTTCATCTGTTCACTCTCTTCATCTGTGTACTCAGAAAGTTCTTTCGGAATTGTCTGATGAGGTATTAACACACCATCTTCTTCGTGTGCTAATATGACGTTCATCGGAGTAGAAACACCTTTGTTCAGAATCCCGATGTATTTTCTGTTCGCAGTGCGGAGGAATAGTAACATGTGCCTTTTCCATAGGCCAAAGTGTTCTTTGCTGAACGGTGGGATTTTAATGCTACTAATCTTTTGTGTACTCATGTTTAGAGATTTAAAAAGAATAGTGTTTGGATGAGAAATGGATTTTTGAAAGAAAAATATTTTAAATTAAAATTAATTTTTTTAAAAAAAAAATTAATTCGAATTAAAAAATATTTAAATTTGAAGTGAATAGTGTTTGGAAGAGATTTGGATTTTTGAAAGAAAAATATTTTAAATCAAAATTAATTTTTTTTAAAAAAAAAATTAATTCGAATTAAAAATATTTAAATTTGAAGTGAATAGTGTTTGGAAGAGATTTGGATTTTTGAAAGAAAAATATTTTTAATCAAAATTAATTTTTGGAATAAAATTAATTCGAATAAAAATATTTGGACGTTACAGAGTGTGTATAGGATCTGATACGGTAAAATGGTATCAACCGCTCTGATGCCAATTGTTAGGTCCTGTAACGATTGTAGAAGGGGGGGTTGAATACAATCGTCACTTAAAAATAATCGCGACGGAATAAATCTGATTGGAATGTAACTTGTTAATCAGATTAAGATTAATTAATATAACAATGTGAAAGTCGTTATATAATTAATATGGTTCGTTTTAATGTCCACTAGTTCGTAGAATAAATTTGACAGAAAGTATTCTAACTCAGCGGAACAAAACAATCGAATGATCAAAGCACAGTAAACTGCGGATTTAACGAATTGCAAGTTTAGCACAACTTGAAAGCTTTACAATACTTTGAACAAGAATAAATGAAGGGGGGAGAGCCATATTTATAGGCAAAACCCTTGAACTAGTAAGACAATGGTGGCAAAGACAATCTAGGGGTCGGTAAGACAATTGAGAAGTGCGGTAAGACAATCTGGGAGATTGTCTTACTGTTCTACAATCGGTAAGACAATGTCAATAGGCGGTAAGACAATCTGAGAGATTGTCTTGCCGTGTAAAGGAAGAGGAGAAAAGCGGTAAGACAATCTGGGAGATTGTCTTGCCGCATTGTGAGAAGGCAACAGGCGGTAAGACAATCCTTTGGATTGTCTTACCTTGCTTAAAAACAGCAAGACAATCCATTGGATTGTCTTACCTTGCTTGTTTTAGCAAGACAATGCCTTGGATTGTCTTTCCTTGTAGTTTAACACTTAGACAATCAATTAGATTGTCTTTCCTTCTTGTTCAACTAGACAATCAAATAGATTGTCTTTCCTTGTGTATTTCAAGTAGACAATCCATTTTCCCTTTAATTAATTAACCAATTAATATTCACTTAATTATTTTAAATGCATAAATTCATAAATTAAATTAATTCGAGATAGAATTAATTTAATAAATAAATTACACATCCAATATAATTATTTTGAGAAGTGAAATAATTAATTAGAAAATTAATTATCCTTTTTCTTCTTCAGCAGAGTCTTCAGTCTTCTTTAAACAATTATGATCTTCGACTTGATTGAACGACCACCTTCTCTTGACTCAGAATATTTAACCGGATGAGCTGATACACAAATGTACTGTCTGGTTCATCTGTAACTAGCTGAATTAAATATTCCTTGTCAATTAAACAATTAGGCGGTGGCTTGTTCGTCGATTCTTCGTCTGCTTAGTTCTTCTTCATTTGTTGACACAACATGGAATCTTCTGAATAAATAAAGTATTTAAACCTTATACCTTCTGATCTTCTGGACGTGCTACAAAAGATTATTTGTACACTGAGGCTTGATCATATTAATGAGCTTCTTCCAGTGGTTTGCAACAGCATCCTGAAATTCTTCTGACATAAAATCTTCAATAAATTATTTGACGTTCTTCGTACGGATTCCGGATAACAGTACTTGCTATTTACTTGCTTTCTTATCAGAGTTGAGTTGATACTCTTAAATACAAATAGGCTAAACATGTGCCTTTCATTCCCATAATGCCTCAAGAATCTAGCAGGCAATTCATTTTCAAACTGGAAATAACAACAGCTAACATTGGGAACCATAATGCATTCTACAGGGCAACAAATGTATGCAACGGATTCAGGATTGAGGCCACAAAACAAGAGCAGCAACAGACCACAACAGAAGACACACAAGCAACAACATCAACCTTTCATCAACCTTCTGATCTTAACCCAGAATCATCAACCATCACCAAGGATTGAGGAAGCATGAGACAATTACGCATCACATATTAAAACTTTTCCAACGCTATGAACTGTTAACTTTTGACATTACTATTTCATAACAGTTGTAGTCCATCATGTAATTTTCACTATCTACATTACAATGTTTTGTGTTTGGTCTAAATAACATTATTCGAATATGTATAATTTCCTTTATGTGTTAGATTTTTTTTTAATTTGAAAGCCCTGCAACGCGGGCATCAATACTAGTTTGTTAATAGATACTATACCTTTCGAGTTGAAACAGAACAAATCTAGTTCCCCAAGTCTAGAACTCGTTGACGGATTACGCTATCTATTGGCTTGGAATGGAAGATAATTTAATTTCTCAAGTATGATACTTGTTGATAGGTACATAGATTTATAGTCTAGAAATGGATTTAAATCCGATTTCCCAGGTATAGAGCTTGATCACAGATCTTAACCAATGTCTGATTCCTTTACCCTTGAGGATTTACTAGACCTCGAGAAATCAAGAGTTGGATCTCCCAACGAGTACTTTGATGATCGATTATCATTTCAAAACGTGACTGGGGAAGATCTGAAATCTTTGAAACCAAGGTATTTACGCTCAAAATCTCTTTCAAAGATTTGAAGTTTAAATAAGTTTAAGTGATGAAAACCTTTGATGGGTGCATACTCGTAGTCAATTTAATGGTTTGAGGAAATTCGAGAATTTGTTAGGAAATCCCTTTTCACATTTTATAGAGATATAAGGGGTTTGATTATAAAAGTTGAACAAGTATTATTAGTATGAAAGTACTTTTAATCATCTTTAAATAACCCTTAATGAATAAGTGTTTAAAAAGTTAAGTGTCACTTAAATCGACTTTCGAAAATGCCTTGATTTAAATCGTTTAATCGTGACTGATTATTTGAATGTGAATTTTTCTCCAAAATACCGTTTTCGATCTTAGTTTGATTGTTAATCACGATATATGAAATGCCAACTTTCCAGAAAGTTCATGGTTTAGATCTATCTCGATAACATTTAAAACTATTGTAATCGTTTACACAAATTTACAAGCTGAGAGTATTTCCAACCATGAAGAGTTCTTAACTAAAAACTTAGTTAACATACCAAAATTAGAAAATATAACCAGTCTCTTCAAAAAAAATAATCAAACTCTAACCATACTTACCCTTTGTCTATAATTATAGTCAATCTCTTAAAGATGACTATATTTGTCGATATACTATAAGCCTGCAAGAAATCTGTGAGAAAATTACACATCACTTATTAGCATATTAAAGTGATATATTGTATTTATAACAATCTAAAATATTAATAACATATTATTTTTAAATTATAGCCAATCAATATAGTCAATATCATCGAAGCAAAATGTCTTACAACAAATTTTACATAATATTCTACAAGTCCAATTTAGCCAATCATTATAACCTGTCTCACAGATTCAACAAATTTTACATAATATCCTAAATGTCCAGTTTAACCAATCATTAGAATTATAACTTAACGTCATTGTAGATGCTCGTATAAGAACAATCATAATATACGGGAAGTATTTGAGTTATAATAAAAAGCACATCGATGTATATTTTTAAAGAAAATAAAAATAATCATCTTATTTCTGTAAACAAATAGTATCAAATAATTATTAAATATGTGATACTAAAAATTATTATATAAATATAAAATTTTCACAAAAAAATCTTTATTATCATCAAAACAAGAACTGTATTAATCTTGTTGTATACTTCCTCCGTGCCCCGTGATAGTTTACATGCACTGTTGGTACGCATTTCAAAACTCTTATAAAGTATGAAATTACACACCTAGAGGGGGGGTGAATAGGTGTTATGGCTAATATGACCGATTTTTAATGTTACCGAATATTTATACTGTCAAAGACAGCCTGCTGTAAATTTTCAGAGTACACTGTTAGCCTGCTAATAAGATAAATGCAATGCAGATAATGTAAAGCAGTATGCTAGCAACACCAAGAATTTTAGCCAGGTTCGACCCCTAACCCTAATGGTCTACGTCCTGGTCCCCTACCAACTGGTAAGAGATTATATTATTAATCAATAATGTCAACGATTACAAGATTCAATAATATAACTCCCTTTCTCCCTTGTTCCTGTTATCAGCCTGCTGAAACCCCTGAACCACGAACCAAAAGCCTACCAAGACCTATACTTCCCAAGTATATTCTTCTAGCTAACTAGTTCCCTTGTTCCCTTGTTTCACAAGCTGGATACACAGCAACAAAACATTACACCTTGAACAATACAATGAATAAGTGTAATACAACCGAAACTATGAACTCTCAATATAGATATATATGCAAATATAAGTACTAGAGCTCAAAGAAAGATTTAGCAATGTAAAGAGTTGTATTTCAGAAAGCTTGGTGTGTTCTCCTTGTTCTCTCTCGAAAATGAAAGCACACACAAATTTATATACATCATACCAACGGTCATAATCCAACAAACTTCCCAACGATCTTGGTAACAACCTCACGTTTAAATTTGAATTGAATGATGAACGTTTGAATGAAGTAAGATTACTGAGTAAAAGATAAAATCGTTTGAAAACATCTCAGTAAAGAATTTAAATAAAATCCGTTTGAAAACAAAATAGAAGTTTGTTAAAGATAAGATTCTTTGAAATAAAATCTCCTATTTGTTAGGAAAACGTTTTTGAATAAAACTCTTTATAAAACTGAGCTCTAATATTTATATAAGATATATACAAATATTAGAATCCTTACAAAGTCGTTTCCTATTAAATCTCCTTGAAAATAGACTTTGATCTTTATCCGATTGTTTCTCTGTTCACGCTGTAAGCCTGCTGATAGCTTGAAAATATTCCTGTAAGCTTGCTGACAGCTATAATCATGCTAACATCCTGAAATGCTGTTAGTCCGCATAAACAACCTTTGATAGCATGCTTACACATATCAGTTTCATGTTATTAGCTTGCTGTTAGTGTCATCATCAAAACCTTGAGAGTATCAATCTCCCCCTTTTTGATGATTACACTATATTAGGAAAAGTAATAAACTCCCCCTAAATATAGCAATCTAATATCACTAAACTTTCACAATTATCACAGAGAATAAAATCTAACAAATATCTAATTCACAAATATGCATGCAATATTAACTAATCACAGAAACAATTAATCAAAGCAACTTGCATAGATATTCCAAATAATCCTAACCAGGATAAACCACCTGGTATCCAACAAAATTATCCAAACAAAACCAAGTTAACTCAGGATAAACCACCTGAGACCAGCAAATTTAAATCCAAACCAACCAACAAAACTTAGTCTTAGAGCAAATAAACTTAGAGCCAATAATGTAGATAACACAAACTTAAGTAAAAGTCTTATTTTCCTAATTTCCTCCCCCTTAATCATTAAAAAGGTGAGAAAATCAAGTTCCAGCCTTGTCCTGATCATCCTTGTCCTTGGCAAACTTCTTGGCAAGCTCGGCAGCAATCAGATTTTCAGCCACCAGTGCATTCCCAGCAGCAGCATACTTAGAATCCGTTCCAGCTGCTTCCTTCAGTGCATCCAATGCTGACCTTGGCCTTGGACTGTCTTTAACATCATCTTCTGAAGTGAAAGTTGCCTTCACATCAGATGAACCCCCAGAGCCATACATCCGCTTGCAGAGTTCATAAGCAAAGCTTCCAGAACTGCATTTCTCTGAAGCAGTTGAAGTTCTAGCCCCAAACATCATGTCCTTCCAGAAAGCAAACTGAGAATTCAACTCAACCATCTTCTCAGTTAACTGCTTCTGGCCATCCATCACCTCCTTGTGATTTGCTCGAAGCTCATCCATGTATTCTTGAATTTCTTGAGCAGAAATTCCCAGATCAACCACATTAACAGACTGTGCAGGTTGTGGAGGTGGAGGAATTTCAACAACAACCAAATTCCCATCCTTGTCCAGCTTCAAATTGGACTGAGCCAAAAACTTAGCATCCAAAAATTCTTTAGCAGAAATAGTGTCCTCATCAACAAATGACACTCCAAACCATTCAAACACTCTTGTCAACAACAAACCATAAGGTAAGCCACCAGAAGACTTACCCTCCACAGAATCCATCATATTTTTCAGAATCAAATCAGGTAGATCAAATTTCCTACCAGCCATTATCATTGAAACAACCACAATATCTTGTGAGGACAGATTAGACCTAGTACCAAGCCTAGGGCTAACATTCTCAATAGATAGTTTAAAAAGTGCTTGAGCAAGTGGAAGTAATTGTGTAGTGGAAGGAAACATAGTATCAGAAACATTCTCAGACCCAGTTATCAATTTCAACTGGTCGTTGTGAGAAAAACCCTCGACATCTTTAGGACCTCTCTTAGTATGGATAGACACAGTAGATGGTGGAATTTTTAAAATAGCACCCAAAAACATAGAGGACAAGCAGATTTTGACATCCGAAACAAACGACACATACTGATCCGACCCAACTAGTTGAAGATTCGCATAAAACTCTCGAACCAAAGCAGGATAACATATCTTAGGTAAATCAACCAAGAACGATTGAAAACCTAAATCCTCAAACAACTTAACAACACCGCAAGAGTAAAAAGTTTTTCCAGAGAGAGGCTTACCCAAGATGACCTTTCGGCCTGCAAGCCCTCGAACAGCCAACATCTCCGATTTAGGCTTTTTCTGAGTTGACTCAACCCCAATCTCATCGCGATTAACACCAGAAAGTTCATCACCGCTCTCAACCGTCACGAACTCTTCATCGTCCTCATCAATTAGCTTGCGCTTCTGAGAAATAGAAGATGGCTGAGGAGTGTGAGCCTTCAAGTTCGCCCTTGTCTTCTTCCTCATTGCGACCCGTAAACCGATAGTTGCTATTGTGATTACGAAAGCTTTTCTGAGAAAATGGTTTAAAACCCTAGCGTCTCGGGGGGGGTTGTATATGTAGTTGAAGAGGCGTGGAGTGAGTAGATATTTCAAAACTCTTTTAACAATTATCAGGGGAGTAGTTTTAGGAATAAAATTAAACGAAGTGATATTCCTAAAATAATTCATGTTAATCTATTATAAACCGAATGAGTTAAAAGATGTTAACACTACTTATCTCTTATCACATATATATATCCATTTGACGTAATTTGAATTTGAAACCTTATCATAAATTACACAGATAAGCACATAATCACGTATCAAAATTCAACAGAAAATTTCAACTTTCGAAACACACAACGGCAATATCATTTAAGAGCACAGATTTCAAATTAACACTTAAACTGACCGGCATGCAAAATAAATAAAAATTATATAAAATGCTAGGAGTAAGCTGATAGTACCCGGACCATGCTTAAGAGCCTGCTGACTGCACATCACACATACCCAATTCCCTTCTCAGCACGACATACCGTTCTTCAGGAAGAGGTTTTGTGAAGATGTCAGCTAGCTGATCTGCTGTAGCCACAAATATTAACTTGACAGCACCCTTTGCAACATTGTCTCTCAGAAAATGATGTCGAACATCAATATGCTTTGTCCTTGAATGATTTACTGGATTTTCTGAAATGTTGATTGTACTTGTGTTGTCACAAAAGATAGGAGTTTGCTTGCATTTGATTCCAAAGTCCTTCAATTGTTGTCTCATCCATAGCATTTGAGAGCAACAGCTACCAGCTGCTAAATACTCCCCCTCAGCCGTAGATAGAGCAACTGAAGTTTGCTTCTTGCTTAACCAAGAAACTAAGCTTTGACCCAAAAATGCACAAACACCACTTGTACTTTTTCTATCAGTTTGACTACCTGCATAATCTGCATCACTATACCCAACAAGATCAAAAGCATTTGTGATAGGATAGAATAAGCCCAAAGTAATGGTTCCACTTAAATATTTAAATATTCTTTTAACAGCTTGTAAGTGAGAATCCTTTGGTTTTGCTTGAAATCTAGCACAAACACAAACACTATACATAATATCAGGTCTAGAGGCTGTAAGATAAAGTAAACTACCAATCATACCTCTATACATTCGAATATCAACATCTTTACCATTTTCATCTGCTGTCAGCTTGCTGACAACGTTCATCGGTGTTGATTTCGCCTTGATATTCTCATATCCAAATCTTTTGAGTAGATTCTTGATATATTTGGATTGATGCACATAAATTCCTTCTGGAGTTTGCTTAATTTGGAGCCCCAAGAAATAATTGAGCTCTCCCATCATGCTCATGTCAAACTCACTATGCATGCACTTTGAAAACCACTTACACAAAGAATCATTAGTAGACCCAAATATAATATCATCTACATATATTTGAACAACTAATATATCTTGACCTTTAAAGATAGTAAACAAAGTAGGATCAATTTTACCTCTAATAAAACCATTTTTGATCAAGAATTCACTTAACCTTTCATACCATGACCGAGGTGCTTGCCTTAACCCATATAGTGCCTTCTTGAGCTTGTAGACACGGTTGGGATACTTTTCATCCTCGAATCCTGGTGGTTGCTTGACATAGACTTCTTCCTTGAGATATCCATTTAAAAATGCACTTTTGACGTCCATTTGATGTAGCTTGAACTTCTTGTAGCATGCAAATGATAACAGCATCCTAATAGATTCCAATCTTGCAACCGGAGCATATGTTTGATCAAAATCAATCCCTTCTTGCTGATTGTATCCTTGTGCAACAAGTCTAGCTTTATTCCGAGTGATAGTACCAAATTCATCAACTTTATTCTTGAACACCCATTTGGTTCCAACAATTGAAGCATCCTCTGGTGGATCTACAAGTTCCCAAACATCACATCTTTCAAATTGGTTGAGTTCTTCTTGCATTGCCATGATCCAATTTTCATCTTGTAAAGCTTCTTGAACATTCTTTGGTTCCTCTTGAGCTATGAAGGCAGCATAAGCACAAATGTTGGCTTGAGCTTTCCTTGTCTTGATTCCAGCTGATTTATCTCCAATGATCAACTGAGGTGGATGATTCTTCACTGTTCTAGTTGATTTTGGTAGATTATGTTGAGCTATGACCTCTTCATTCCTTGTAGTCTGCCTAGGAGGAGTCTGATCAACAACATTTTGGCTTGCTGATGAAGTTTGACCTCTGGATTCATCCAATGTGAGCTTAGACATCTTATCCAAAGTTTCTTCAAGAGATGGAGTAGTTTCAGTAGCTTTATTGCTTTCTGAAGTTGTGGCAGTTGACTTGTCAGCTTGCTGATTTCCAGTTTCCTGCACTGTCAGCTTGCTGCTAGTACCTGTACCTGCACATTCTTCCTCATCCCTTGCAAGATCATCAGTAGACTCTTGAAATGAAACATCAATAGACTCTTCAACAGTATGTTTAGCAAGATTATACACTCTATAAGCACGACTTGTTAAAGAATAACCCAAGAATATAGCTTCATAAGATTTAGAGTCGAATTTACCATCCCTATCAATGGTTTTGAGTACGAAGCACTTAGATCCAAAGACTTTGAAGTAGCTGATGTTAGGCTTCTTTTTCCTTAGCAATTCATAAGGAGTCTTGTTGAGAATTGGCCTGATAAGCACTCTGTTAAGAACATAGCATGCTGTGTTGACAGCTTCTGCCCAAAAGCTTCTTGGCAGCTTGCTCTCCTGCAGCAGTGTCCTAGCTGTTTCTTGTAAGGACCTGTTCTTACGCTCTACAACTCCATTTTGCTGAGGTGTACGAGGTGCTGAGAACTCATGAGAGATTCCTCTTTCTTCACAATAAGTAATGAAGTCTTTTTGGAATTCCCCACCATGATCACTTCGAATACCTACAAGTCTTGTATCTAGTTTGTTCTCAAGCAACTTGATTAGTTTCTCAAATTCACTAAAAGCACAATCTTTAGTACGCAAGAATAGTACCCAAGTGAATCTAGAATAATCATCAACAATAACAAAGGCATATTGTTTACCTCCAATACTCTTATAAGCTTCGGGACCAAAAAGATCCAAGTGAAGAAGCTCTAAAGGTTTAGAAGTAGATACCATTTTCTTTGCCTTATGTGGAGTCCTTGTTTGCTTTCCCAATTGACAAGCAGAACATGTCTCCATCTTGACATACTTAAGCTTTGGTAGTCCTCGAACAAGCTTCTTTGCTGACAGCTTGCTGAGATGATCCATATGAGCATGTCCAAGCCTTCTATGCCAAATTTCTGGATTGTTATCCACAGCTGCTAAACAAACACCTGCCTCCTGTTCTTCAAAGTTCAAAACATATATATTTCCTTCTCGTTTTGCAACTAGAGGAGTTTTGTTAGCACCAACAAGTATAGTACATTCATCCTTACCAAAGTTAACAATATGACCATCATCAAATAACTGACTTATACTAAGCAAGTTATAAGTAAGACCTTTAACATATTGTACCTTGTTAATAGAAATGATACTATTACCTATAGTTCCTTTGCCAAGAATAGGAAGAGTTTTGCTATCACCAATTGTGACACGTCCACCCTTCTTCATCTTCAAGCTTAGAAACTGAGATTTGTCTCCACTCATGTGCCTAGTGCATCCACTATCCAATATCCATTGATTTGGCTTTACTTTAGACACGAGACACACCTACAAAACAAACACAAACAACTCAACGTTTTGGTACCCAAATTTTGTTGGGTCCGGCAGTGTTAGTTGATAAAACATATAGAACATTAAGATCAGATTTCTTGATCCACATTTGGACCACTTTATAACTCTTCTTCCATGTTCTGCTGGTCTTATCAACATACTGTCTCGGAGCTGTCTTCTGTCTGTTTCTGTTGTCAGCATACTGTCTGTGAGCTGACTTCCTTCCCCAGCTTGCTGATTGAGAATTCTTCATTGGACAATTATTAGCAAGATGGCCCTTCTTTCCACACTTGTGACAAGTCACCCAAGGCATGGCATAATTATATGGAATGCCATTTTTCCCTTCATATCTCATTGATGATGTGGATGTAGAAGCTGCACCAATGCCTCCTTTGTCATGAGAACCTTTAGCTTGTTTCATTATAGATTTGAGACTTTCTTCTCCTTGAACAAACTTTCCCATGGCTTTCTGAAGATCTTTGACTTCTTGCTCCAATGATTTGATCTTTTCAGCTTGAATAGAGATTTCGGCTAAGCTTTGGGATTTGCTTAACTCGAATGCCTCCAAGCTTGCATCCTTAGCTTTAAGATCTGCTCTCAGCGAGCTGAGTTCCTTCATAAGTGTATCATTCCTTCTTTGGATTTGCATGTTGTTCCCTTCAAGTTGTGAGATCTGTTCCTTGAGAGTAGCAATGATTCCACTACTAGCTTTGGCACTCTTTTCATTTAAGAAATCACCTATGACTTTCTTCAAATGAACATTTTCTTTCTCGAGCTCATAGTTCTCATTCTTTAGATCAATGAGTTCCATAATTGATAGACAACTCTTATCCTGCATGGTTAGTTCACAAGATGTTGTATCAATAGAATGTAATTCAGAATTAATAGAATGTACCTCACTATTAGTCTCTGAATCCGAATCGGTTGTCTCTATTGAGCCATCGAGACCAACAAGAGCCAAGTTAACCATCTCATCACTTGAAACATCAGAAGCTGATTCATCCTCATCATCACTCCATGTGAGAAGTGCCTTTGATTTCTTCTTGTTCTTGTAATCAGCTTGCTGTTTAGACGGCTTAGACTTGTTTTTCAGCTTGTAGCAATCCCTTTTGAAATGTCCTTTCTTGCCACATTCGAAACATGCATCATCTTTTGGATCTTTCTTTGCACCAAAAGCTTTGCCCTTTTCTCTTTTCATCTTATTCTTCTTTTCGATCATTCTCTTGATTTTTCTGGACATAAGAGCTAGATCCTCATCTGATTCTGTTTCCTCATCTGATTCCAGCTTGCTGACAGAGGAGTGCAGTGCAAGATTCTTCATTTTCTCTGTTGGCAGCTTGCTGCTTTCTGAGCTGTTAGCTTCAATCTTAGCTTCAAATTGTTCCAACTCAGCAAATATAGCCAGGTGATCCATAGTATCAATGTTGAGAGCTGACTCCAATGCTGTGACCTTGGCACCATATTCGAATGGAACAGCATTTAGAATATTCATGTTGATTTCCGATTGAGGAATCTTTTTGCCAAGTCTTTCAAGACTGTTGAGAGTGACTTGGAATCTAGCTTGGCTTTCTCGAATGGATTCTCCCTTCTTGATAGCAAAGCTTCCAAATTCTTTCATAAGCTTCCCGAGCTTGACTTTCTTTAACGCCTTTGAGCCTTCGTGATATGTCTCCAATGCATCCCAAATTTCTTTTGCAGATTTGAGAGAAGAGACCTTATCATATTCAGCTTGATTCAGCCCATTGATTAATGTACTCCTTGCTTTTCCATTGGCAGCAACCTTTGATAGCTCGTCCGCTGTGAGAACATCAACGTCCTTGACTTTGCCATCGCTATCAAGATATTCATAAGGACCTCTTTGCACAACTCTTTGCATTAGGGGATCTCTGGATAGATGAGCCTCCATTTGGCCTTTCCACCAATTGTAGTTGTCAGAACCCGTGAGGAGAGGAGCTCTAAAATCGGACTTTCCCTGAAAGTTATCAGCCATATCGATCGATACTATTCCTGTTACAGAAGTATTAGTACAAACACAGCTCTGATACCAATTGAAATTACACACCTAGAGGGGGGGTGAATAGGTGTTATGGCTAATATGACCGATTTTTAATGTTACCGAATATTTATACTGTCAAAGACAGCCTGCTGTAAATTTTCAGAGTACACTGTTAGCCTGCTAATAAGATAAATGCAATGCAGATAATGTAAACCAGTATGCTAGCAACACCAAGAATTTTAGCCAGGTTCGACCCCTAACCCTAATGGTCTACGTCCTGGTCCCCTACCAACTGGTAAGAGATTATATTATTAATCAATAATGTCAACGATTACAAGATTCAATAATATAACTCCCTTTCTCCCTTGTTCCTGTTATCAGCCTGCTGAAACCCCTGAACCACGAACCAAAAGCCTACCAAGACCTATACTTCCCAAGTATATTCTTCTAGCTAACTAGTTCCCTTGTTCCCTTGTTTCACAAGCTGGATACACAGCAACAAAACATTACACCTTGAACAATACAATGAATAAGTGTAATACAACCGAAACTATGAACTCTCAATATAGATATATATGCAAATATAAGTACTAGAGCTCAAAGAAAGATTTAGCAATGTAAAGAGTTGTATTTCAGAAAGCTTGGTGTGTTCTCCTTGTTCTCTCTCGAAAATGAAAGCACACACAAATTTATATACATCATACCAACGGTCATAATCCAACAAACTTCCCAACGATCTTGGTAACAACCTCACGTTTAAATTTGAATTGAATGATGAACGTTTGAATGAAGTAAGATTACTGAGTAAAAGATAAAATCGTTTGAAAACATCTCAGTAAAGAATTTAAATAAAATCCGTTTGAAAACAAAATAGAAGTTTGTTAAAGATAAGATTCTTTGAAATAAAATCTCCTATTTGTTAGGAAAACGTTTTTGAATAAAACTCTTTATAAAACTGAGCTCTAATATTTATATAAGATATATACAAATATTAGAATCCTTACAAAGTCGTTTCCTATTAAATCTCCTTGAAAATAGACTTTGATCTTTATCCGATTGTTTCTCTGTTCACGCTGTAAGCCTGCTGATAGCTTGAAAATATTCCTGTAAGCTTGCTGACAGCTATAATCATGCTAATATCCTGAAATGCTGTTAGTCCGCATAAACAACCTTTGATAGCATGCTTACACATATCAGTTTCATGTTATTAGCTTGCTGTTAGTGTCATCATCAAAACCTTGAGAGTATCAAAGTATAGTTTCATATCTTTTTTTTAATATTTTTTTTATTTGAATAAAAGTTTAAATATCAAATTTTTATTCAGAGAAAAAATTTTAAAAAATATATTATGAAACTATATTTTAAATAAGTGTAAAAAAGGATGCCAAAAAAGTAACGTAAAGAAATGAGGGGACAGAGGGAGTAATTTACTAACAAAAATCTTATTGGACGAAACGAATCTGATGAAAATAATATTTTACCGTGGAATGTTGAATCCTTAAGCTTTGTACAGCTCCTGGGACCACTTTCTGCCGGCTGCGTCCTCGCTCACATTATTTAGCTGTTTATGTTTAAACTAGTGAAAAAAGCCGCGCTTCGCGGTGGCGTGATAAATTTTGATATGAATCAGTATTATAATACCATAGAAATTATTTTGAGTCATATTTCCGTTAAACATATCACAAATAAAAAATATTATAATTGGTATAAAAATTTGTTTAAGTGGCCATACTTTCAAACACAATACTAATAATAAAATTAATTTGAACCTCCTTCCCGTCAAAGACAATATTAATCCATAATTATTGTTTTTATGATAAAATTAAATACTATAATTTAGATCAAAATTAGTTTGAGCCGCTCTCTTATCAAACACAATACCAATAACAAAACATTATAATTTAGATATTAGTTTGAGTCGCCTTACTATCAAACACATACTAATAAAAATTATTCTAATTATGATAAAATTAAAGATTATAATTGGACAAAAACTATTTTGAATTGTGGTCCCGTTTTAACAAAAATATATATTATAACATAGATAAAAAAATTATTTTAGCCACTTTCTCGTCAAACATAATACCAATAGAAAATTTATTATTATTTAGATAAAAATTAGTTTGGGCCGCCTCCCGTGCCCGTCAAACACAATACTAATTAACATTATCTTAAAATCAATATATGATTCCTATTTTATATGTATTATTTTATATGTTAATTATTTTTATTTTTTGACTCCTTTTATTAGTTTAAAATTATTATTCTTTTATGGTTCTAATATTTTTGGTATTAGTTTTTTAGTGATTATTATCTTTACAATCCTTTATTTTCTATTCGAAATTTAAGAAAATTATAAGACTAAATCGGAAATAAAAATTGTACGTATTACCTTACAAATCTTAAATATAAATTGTATTTTATCTATGATTATTAGTTTAAATATATATAATCATATTACTTTTGGCATTCCTAAATAATAAAAAAATTGTATTACCTCTAGAATTCGAAAAAAAAAATTGTATTAACTTTTGGAATCATTCAAGTTGATTTTTTAAATTATAACTATAATTGGATAAAAATTATTTTGAACTATGGTACCATTTTAAAAAACAAATATTATAACATAGATAAAAAATTATATTAGCCACTAACCCGTCAAACATAATACTAATAGAAAATTTATTATTATTTAAATAAAAATTGGTTTGGGCCGCCTCCCATGCCCGTCAAACGCAATACTAATCAAGAATCATTAACATTATTATAAAATCAATATATATATTTCCTATTTTATATATCCTATTTTTTTGTTAATTATTTTTATTTTATGATTCCTATTTATTACTTAAAAATTATTACTCTTTTATGGTTCTAATTTTTTTGCTATTAGTGTTTTTTAATGATTATTATCTTTGCAATCCTTTATTTTCTATACGAAATTTTAAAAAAAATTATAAGACTAAATTAATAATAAAAATTGTACGTATTACTTTACAAATCTTAAATATAAATTGTATTTTATCTGTGATTTTTAGTTTAAATAAATATAATCCTACTCTTTTTAGGATAACTAAATAAGAAAAGAATTGTATTATTTTTAGAATTCAAAAGGAAAAGAATTGTATTAACTTTTGGAATCTTTGAACCTGATTTTTTAAACATAATCCTATTTCTTTTAGGATTACTAAATAAGAAAAGAATTGTGTCATCTTTAGAATTCAATAAGAAATATCAAATAAAAAAGAAAAGAATAGTCCTATTTCTTTTAGGATTATTAAATAAAAAAAGAATGTGTCATCTTTAGATTTCAATAAAAATATTAAATAAAAAAGAAAAAATTGTATCATCTTTAGTATTCAATAAGAAAAGAATTGTATCACCTTTAGAATTCTTAAACATGATTTTTTGAATTATAACTATATTTTCTATTCGAAATTTAAGAAAAATCAGAAGACTGAATCGAGCAATTCTAGAGACGCCCGCATCCTCCTTTATATATATATATTGAAGCATCTTCAACTGTTTTTTAGTTAATTTTTAAATATAATATAAAACATTAGGCTCTTAATAATTTAGTACAAATTTAAGAGTCTCAACTTCAACAATATTTTTTATATTTGCTCTTAAATTTATATTTTATTCTTTTTTAGACTTGTATATAACACAAATTTAAATGCAATTGGAGGGAATGGATATTTTATTGTAAAAAATAAGTTAAGAGTAATATAGTGGCTCTTAACTTTAAGGAGAGAGCAGAGAGAAATAAGAGGCTCTTAGTATTTTAAAGAGCCACTAAGAGTCTTTTGGAGCAACTTTTTTCATCCCCCTCCTCAAATTTCAAGTTAAGAGTCTAAATAAAGAGTCTGTTGGAGATGCTCTAACTTAAGCAATGAAGTGATACATAGTGCGTGTTTGGATGTGGCTTAAAATTCTCATTTCTAGAGTTTTAAGTTAGAAGCATATATTCGTATCGTTTGTGTAAAAAGTACAGAAGTGCTTATAAAAAGTTAGGATTCCTAACTTTTGTTTCATGAATTCGACTTTTTTCTCAAACACTTTAATCATTTATATAAATCTTAACTAACTTCTAACTTCTACTTCATTTGTTAATTTAAAAAAAAAAACACTTATTTTAAATTTACTCAAACGCGTCGTAATTTCACTGTGTTTCTAAGATGAAATATACTTTTAAAAGCTTTTGACAAAGGGAAACTTCCTCCGACACGTAATTATGACCTCGAAATCCTTGGGCGTTGGATCGAAGTGCCACATGCAGGAGGAAAAATTCTTAATGTCACGATCACTTTAAATAGTCCTAACTTTCGCTTCAAAACGCAATTTAAGATTCCGTCCAGGTCATAACGCAATTTTAGTTGCCGCTTTTATTATTTCAGTAATATTATAGTAAGAACGCAATTTTAAGTTGTTTTACAGCCTAAACGAAAGTTGCGTTTGAATATTGTGTTTTTTTAAATTTTTATAAAACCAATTTAATTTCAAATATAAATAAATCATTCTAAAATTCAAATATGAATAAAATTTTAAAAATTATTAATGTATGTTTTTAGATTAATTTTATAATTTGATTCTGAGGCTTTAGGCCGCGAGACTCTAAAACCTTGAATTAACTAGGGTTCAGACTCGAGGGTTTAGGTACTAAACCATAACTGTCAATCAATTTAATTTCAAGTATAAATAAATCGTTATAAAACTCAAATGTGAAACTTAAAATGTTAACTGTTAGATATAATTGATGATTACTGATGTTCTTAAGGTTTGTTTTAGAACAGGAATCATCAGAGTTTAATATGGAAGCTGATCAGAGTTTAGCAAAGTCTGACAGAGTTTAGCAAAGTCTGACAGAGTTTAATAAAGTCTGATCAGAGTTTACATAGTCAAGACTCGACAGAGTTTACACGTGGAAAGAGCTCAGAAGCGGATATACTTCAAGGAAGGATAGAAGCTGAGGAGTGATTTGCTGACTATGGAAACTAAACAGAAAACTGGAGCAATCTTTGATTGATAGATTTATTAGCTGATTTATAGGATATCAAATCAGAGATTGATTTTGTAACTGTGTCTATATAAACACAGATTAGGGTTACTCTATATGAGTTGAGTTATCGAGTATATTGTTAAGAACCCTAGCAGCTCTTAGTGATACAATATAAATCACTGAGAGAGTTTTTGTAACCATTCAAGCTTTGTGAATATAAGAGTTTACTGCTTTCAATCTCTTATATTGTCTTACTGTGTTACAGATTGTGATAGCTATATCAGATTATATAGTGAATTTATAGGACCTAACAAGTGGTATCAGAGCCAGCTCTGTTAAGAATACTACAGTGAGATCTTAAACACAATCATGTCTGAAAAATCACAAGCTTCATCCTTTAGAGTTCCAATCCTTAAGGCATCTGAATATCCAGTCTGGAAAGAGAGAATGATAATATTCTTAGACTCTGTTGATCCAGAATATCTTGACAGGATCTTTGATGGACCACATATGCCCACCAAGCTCTCTGTTGGGCTTGCTGATGAACCTCAGAAGATGGTCCCAAAAGAAAAGAAAGATTATACCCCTGAGGATATCCTGTCAATTAGTAAAGACTCAAAGGTGAAACACCTTTTGCACAGTGCTCTTGACAATGCAATGTCTAATAGGGTAATTGGGTGCAAAACTGCTAAACAAATCTGGGATGCTCTGGAAACCAGATGTCAAGGAACTCAGGCCATTAAGAAAAACAGAAAAACAATCCTTACACAGGAGTATGAGCACTTTGACTCAAAATCTGGTGAGTCTCTGACAGATCTGTATGACAGATTTGTCAAACTGCTGAATGACTTATCTCTGGTGGACAAGGAATATGATCTTGAAGACTCAAATCTCAAATTCCTTCTGGCTCTTCCAGAAAAATGGGATTTGAAAGTCACCACAATTAGAGACAATCTTGATCTTGGAGAAATGTCTCTTGATGATGTTTATGGAAGATTGAAGACCCATGAACTTGAAATGGAGCAAAGGAGCAAACGTCATGGAGGAAAATCAAAGTCTGTTGCTCTGAAAGTTCAAGAGGAAGCTGCTAAGAGCAAAGGAAAAGCTCATATCACAAAGTCTGACATTGAGTCATCAAACTCTGATGACTCAAACTCTGATGTTCCCTCAGACTCTGAAGAAAGTGATGATGAGATGATGCAGTTAGCAGCATTGATGGTGAAAAGCTTCAAGAAGTTGGCCTACAAAAAGTTCAACAAAGGCAAAAGTTTTTCAAGAAAAGACAGAAACTCTGACAGAGTTTATGACAAGAAGAACTTTAAGAAGAATGAGGGCAAAGAAGGAAAAGCTGGAAAAGCTGACAAGTATACCTGTTTCAACTGTGGTGAAAAGGGACACTTTGCATCTGAATGCAAGAAAGCCAAGAAGGAAAAAGAAAAAGCCTTTATCACCAAGAAAGGAAACTGGACAGATACATCTGATTCAGAAGAAGAAGTCAATTATGCTCTGATGGCAAACACTGACAACAACTCTGAATCTCCTGCTAAGGTACCTCATTCTACTCTTGCCTTTGATACTGAAGATATAACTGAGTTAAGATTGTTTCTTAAAACTTTGCATACCAGCTTTAGAGATCAGACTTTAGAAAATGAAAGATTAAAATCTGAAACTCTAAGTGTAAAGAAAAGAAATGATTATCTTGAAAAAGAATTAGTTCAAATGTTGGAAGTTCAGAAAGAAAGAGATGATGCTGTCATTATCAAAGATGAATTATTAAAGAGGTATGCATCTCTTCAATCAGAACTTGCTAAGGAAAGGGAAATTATTAAAACATGGACTAATTCAGGCAAAACTACTCAGGATATCTTAGGAAGTGGAAACTGGAAGAAAGGACTAGGTTACACTGATAACTCAGAAGCTGAGTCATCAAAAACAGAGTTCGTTAAAACTCAAAAACCTAAGGTTAAACCTGTTAAATTTGTTGTTGAATCCTCTAAGAATAAACAATGTAGACCAAAATCAGAGATTAACAACAATTTAAAATCTGAAAAGCCCAAACAGGTTAACATAGGACTGATGACTCAGAAACAGCTTAAACATAAGCTTAAAGAGGTAAAGTCTGATGACAAAAACAAGGAGCCTAGGAAAAATAGAAATGGCAAAATTGGCATAGACAAGAGTAACAACTACATGCCTGTTCCAAATGCACCTAGGAAGACATGCCATAACTGTGGTAATACTAATCATCTTGCTAATTTTTGCAGGAAGAACAAGGACATTAACTCTTTACCTACAAAGTCTGGAGTTAGAAAAAGTAGTATTAGATATAAACCACAAGATCCATGTTTTCATTGTGGTAGTTTATGGCATTCTATCTATACTTGCAAAGAATATCATAGTTTGTATTATGATTATTATCAATTGAAACCTTTTTTGAAGAAGTTTAATAAAAGCTCTGCAAGTACAAAATCTGTTTCTAGTACAAACTCTGTTGCAAAGTCTGTTAGCTCAAACTCTGATAATAATACCGCTGCAAAAGCTAACAAACTTAATAAGGCCAAGGGATCCAAGCAAGTCTGGGTCCTTAAAACTAACAATTAGTGGTCTTTGTGATTGCAGGGCAACAGGAAGAATATTCTAGTCTTGGACAGTGGATGTTCAGGACACATGACTGGAAATAAGGCCCTGCTGTCAGAGTTTGTGGAGAAGGCTGGCCCAAGTGTTTCTTATGGAGATGGCAACATAGGAAGGACTCTGGGATATGGCAACATCAATCTTGGAAATGTCATCATATCAAATGTAGCTCTTGTTCAAGGGCTGAAACACAATTTACTCTCTGTCAGTCAGATCTGTGACAGAGGATTTCATGTTGATTTCTATGAAGAACACAGTGAGATAGTAAGCAAGTCAACAGGCAAAGTGGCAGTAACTGCTCACAGACATGGGAATATTTATGAAATCCACTTGCCTACAAACTCTGAAGGAAAAGCAATTTGCTTGTCTACAAGGATCTCTGCAGAAGAAAGTTGGAAATGGCACAAGAAGCTTTCACATCTAAATTTCAATTCCATAAATGAGCTTATAAAGAAAAAGCTTGTGAGAGGACTTCCTGAATCACTTCTGACATCTGATGGATTGTGTGACTCATGTCAAAAAGCCAAGCAGAGAAAGACATCTTTCAAGAGTAAGACTGAATTCTCAATAAACAAACCATATCATCTTCTACATGTTGATCTATTTGGACCAGTCAATGTACCATCCATTGCAAGGAAGAAATATGCTCTTGTCATTGTTGATGAGTATACTAGATACACTTGGGTATATTTTCTTCACTCTAAAGATGAAACAGCCTTGCATCTGATGGATCATGTGACACAACTGGATCATGGATCTGAAGACAAAGTGAAGATTATTAGAAGTGATAATGGAACTGAGTTTAGAAATTCAACAATGGAAGAGTTCTGCAAAGAAAGAGGTGTAGTGCAACAGTTCTCTGCACCTGGTACACCACAGCAAAATGGTGTAGTTGAAAGGAAAAACAGAACTCTTATAGAAGCTGCCAGAACTATGCTTGATGAGGCTAAATTGCCTACATATTTCTGGGCAGAAGCTGTTCAAACAGCTTGTTTCACTCAAAATGCAACCTTGATTAATAAGCATGGCAAAACCCCATATGAGATGGTGAAGAAAAAGAAGCCAAATCTGAAGTACTTTCACATATTTGGGTGCAAATGCTTTGTATTGAAGACTCATCCAGAACAGCTTACCAAGTTTGATTTAAAAGCTGATGAAGGCATTTTTGTAGGTTATCCTATCATAACAAAGGCCTTCAGAGTCTATAATCTAAGAACCAAGGTGATCATGGAATCCATACATGTGTCATTTGATGACAAAAGAATAATGGGTCTAACAGATATGGATGATCATGAAGAACTGCATTTTGAAAATGAAGAAATATTCTCTGATTCAACAAACTCTGATGAACAGTCAAACTCTGACTGTGAACAAAACACAGCAAACTCTGGTGAAAATTCACAAGCTCATGATGATGAAGCCCTTGCTGAGGGGGAGCATCAGAATGCTTCAGACTCTACTCAAGACTCATCAGAGAATGCTAACTCAACCTCATCAGAGAATACTGATTCAAACTCTGATAGCACAATTGTAGGGGGAGCTACAGAGAATAATCAGCAGAATCAGGAGAGCATGGATCAAGGGGGAGGATCCAATGATGAAAATGGTCAACTTCCACATGCAAGGAAGTGGACAAAATCTCACACACCTGATTTAATAATTGGAAATCCAGAAGCAGGTGTGCAAACAAGGACAGCTACAGCAAATGAATGTTTACATCATTGCTTTCTGTCACAAACAGAACCCAAAAAGGTGGAGGAAGCTCTTCAAGATCCTGATTGGATTCAAGCAATGCAAGAAGAGTTAAATGAATTTGAGAGAAATAAAGTCTGGACCCTAGTACCAAGACCTAAAGACAGATCAATAGTTGGTGCAAAATGGGTGTTCAGAAACAAAACTGACAGTGAGGGTGTCATTACAAGGAATAAAGCAAGGCTTGTGGCAAAAGGGTATTCACAACAGGAAGGTATTGATTATGATGAGACATTTGCTCCAGTTGCAAGACTGGAGGCAATTAGAATCTTTCTGGCCTATGCTGCACACAAGAAATTCAAAGTATTTCAGATGGATGTCAAAAGTGCTTTTCTAAATGGGAAACTGGATGAAGAGGTATATGTTGAACAACCTCCAGGTTTTGTGGATCCAAAACATCCAGACTATGTCTACAGGTTGGACAAAGCACTTTATGGACTAAAGCAGGCTCCAAGGGCATGGTATGAAACTCTAGCTCAATTTCTTCTTGAAAGTGGATTCACTAGAGGTACCATAGATAAAACTCTGTTTTATTTGAATCATGGCAATGATCTGCTTTTAGTTCAAATCTATGTTGATGACATTATTTTTGGCTCCACTAATGCTAAACTCTGTCAAAGATTTGCCAAGCTCATGCAGTCTAGGTACCAAATGAGCATGATGGGGGAACTCAGTTATTTTCTGGGTTTACAAGTTGAACAGACTGAAGATGGGATTTTTATAAATCAAGCCAAGTATACCAGAAATCTTTTAAAGAAATTTGGTATGCAAGACAGTTCTGCTGCAACTACTCCCATGGCAACAGCAACAAAACTAGACAAAGATACTGGTGCATCAGTAGATATCACAAACTACAGAGGAATGATTGGATCATTGCTTTATCTGACTGCAAGTAGACCAGACATTATGTATGCCACATGTCTATGTGCAAGATTTCAGGCAGATCCAAGAGAACCTCATCTGATTGCAGTAAAAAGGATATTCAGATATCTCAAGGGAACCACATCATTGGGACTATGGTACCCTAGAGAATCAGATTTTAGTCTTACTGGATACTCTGATGCAGATTTTGCAGGTTGCAAAATTGACAGGAAAAGCACAAGTGGGAGTTGTCAATTTCTGGGTGGAAGACTAGTTTCTTGGTACAGTAAGAAGCAGAAGTCCATCTCAACATCAACAGCAGAATCAGAGTATATTGCTGCAGGCAGCTGTTGTGCTCAAATTCTTTGGATGAAGAACCAGCTGTTGGACTATGGGTTATCCTTCTCTAAAATTCCTATTTATTGTGATAACCAAAGTGCTATTGCTATGACAGGAAATCCAGTTCAACATTCTCTGACAAAGCACATCAGTATAAGATATCATTTTATAAGGGAGCATGTGGAGGAAGGAACCATTGAACTTCACTTTGTTCCTACTGAACAGCAGCTAGCAGACATCTTCACCAAGCCATTAAGTGAAGCAACTTTTACTAGGCTGGTAAATGAGCTAGGAATGATATCAGGAACTGAGTAATCATATTGGTTAGATCTTTAAAATTTAAATTGTCAAATTTACCATATGTATTACTCACACATCTGCCATGATATACTCTGATTGATAAACTCTGATGATATTCTCTGATGATATACTCTGTTTGCTTTACTCTGATAACATTCTCTGACAATATTCTCTGATGCTTATAAAACTCTGAATCTTGATAAATGATCTCATTTTTATATTCTCTGAGACAAATCACCTATGAAGATACTATGAAGCATGTTCTGAATGAGTAATCATGAATCTCAGCTAAGTTCCTTTATCCTGATCTCAATTTTGTGCTACATTAGTTCACTATGCATGTTGGTATCATTGAGACTCTACTACTTCACATATCTTAATTATAAGTGAGACTGATTAATTTAAATTTTCTCTCTTAAACTAGACAGTGATTATAAACTCTGATGTTTTTGTTACCTGAGACAAAACCCCCTGAAAAATAAGCATGGTACTCCTTTGAGATCTTAGATGCTAATATGACAGTGACTGGGAAGAACCAAACATTTGCTGGTATTAAGTAATTGCTAAGATTTTATAATCTATGGTGACCAGTCACAATCTCTGATTACTGGAGAAATACTAATGCAATAGTATATTTAAAGGTCGTGCCTCACTTACACTGAGAAGCGTCCTTTGAAAAAAAAAAAAAAAAAAAAAAAAAAAGAGGGGGTTATATTATTTTATCTGAATCATCAGAGTATGTCTCAGTCTAAATTTTGAGAGTTTGCATAAATTATTTTTGTCTACCTTATAATTACGAAATTGTGAAATTTTATATTCTCTGATTTAACATGACCGCACACACATTTCACAGGCACATTATTGAGCTATGGATTTTTAGAACAAACTCTGATTTATTGATGAATATTCTGAAAATTATGTCTTTATTCTGAGGTTTGTAGAAATTTATTTTCTTTGACTTAAATCTCAGAGTTTAAAATTCGAGAGATTTGATCTTGATTTTTATTTCAAATATTCAGAGAATGTGAAGAGAATATGTTTCAAACGGATGTATTATTAGTGGGTTTACATGCACAACATTTTAATAGGAGAACGTGTAATCAGCATTTATTACTGCGCATGTTTTACTGCACTCATGATGATTACGCTCGTTTCTCTATCCCACTAACATTCATCTACCAGTTACATTTTGACAGGTGTCTAATTGAATAAAAAGCCCATGCGTACACAGTTCAACAAAATCTGAAGAGTTTTTCAGATCAGATTTTATTATTCAATTTTACACTTACTCTCTACTTTCACTTTCTAACCAACACTCTTACACTCTGTTCTCTGCAAATTCAAATCTTCATCTACACACTTCCTCAAACATCTTCTTCTCATAATCTCTGATCTAATGGCAACTACAGCTTTTATCTTGGCAGGTGTTGAATTTGTTCCAAATAACTATGCAGCCATTCTTGACACTGCTGAAGCTCCAAGGGATTATCATCCCTTTCAGCGATTCTTGGCACAGAGTGTCATCGGTACAGCTCTCACCGCTCCTGCAAGACTTTCAGGAAGCCAAATCATCAGCTTTTGGAGGTCGGGTACATATGACAATGGTGGTGCAGATGGATCACCATCAATTGTGTTTTCCTATGACGGGGAGGAGTATGCAGTTACTCCAGCAACTGTTCGTCAGGCACTCAACTTGCCGGAACATCCTGCATACATTACAAATGGAGATGCAAATCTCAGAACAATGATGCTTGATTTGGGGTACTACGAATCTCTGGATAAACTGGGTCAGTTGAAGCGTCCATGGCTCAACAAGGAGTGGAGCTTTTTCTTTGATTGCATTACTAGAGCTTTCCAGAAGAAATCTACCAACTGGGATGCTATTCCAATGGACATGCTCCAAATCGGGTATTCTCTGATCTATTCTACTGCTTTTGATTTTGGTAGATTAGTTCTTAGAAATATTGGTGAAAGAATGCTTGAGAACAGAAACGTCATTTATTTCTCAAGATTTTGTCAATTGTTGTTTAATGCCACTGTTGGAGAAGTGGATTTTGATACTGCAGATGAGATCAAGCCTTTTAAACTTCATAAAAGGGCTTTTAAGGATCTCATATCTAAAGATGAGAAGAGACCAGTTCTCAGGCCTCTGCAAATCCCAGCTCCATTCAGGGCAAGGCTGAATCTTCCTCAGGAACCACAACCACAGCCTCAACAACCTCAACCACAACATCCTACCTCTCCCACAGTCACCAGAAAACACAGATCATCAACTACAAAACCATCCAAATCAACAAAGTCTGATGACCAACCCTCTACAACAAAAACAAGAACCTCTGTTGATACACAAGTTCTACAGACAAAGTCTGCTAAACCAACAAACTCTGAAGCCCCAAACTCTGATGTCCCAGTAAACTCTGAAGCTGCTTCTACACCAAAGCAGAAGAAAAGAAGAAGGCTTGTCGCAGCATATGACTTTGATGATCTTGAACCTGCACAAGATGTAAACTCTGAACCTACACCTACAACAACCAATGAACCTGCTCAGCCTAGTCCTCAACAAAAACCAGCTAGATTCAAAAGAAGGGCACACAAGCCAAAGAGGGCCAAGATTCCAGAATCTGAAATTACTGATTTCACTATCCAAGAAGAGCAAACACCATCAAGTCCAATTCCTGTTGATCCTTCTCAAGCTCTGATGGTGGAACCTCTTCAAGCTGTTCCTATCACTGATGCCACACCATTATCTCCTACAACATCTCCTAAAGCATCTCCTACAGCATCTGCAGTAGATGAAGAGATCAGGTGTGATGAACCAGTTACTGCTGCAGCTGGAGCAACTCAGTCTGATTGTCAAACTCCACTATCTGATCATGGTCAAATTCCTCAATCTCCAATGAAAATTCCTAAGGATGCCATTGTTCATGATACAGCTCCAGAGAACTACAAGTCTGATGCAGTTGAGGAAAGTGACAAAGTAGCTGTGGAAGCTTTACAAACTCTTGCTCAGACTGGTGAAAAGCCCATCAAGTCACAGTCTGAAGATAAAGGAAAATCTGCTCAGGATAATGTGGAGAAAGTTGCAGATCCTGTTCCTGCAGATGAAAAAGCAAACTCTGATACTGAGGATGATACCAGTTCAGATACTGACAAGGATGACAATGCTGAAATTCCTTTGACACAACAGAAATGGGAGTCTACTAGCCAGTTCAATGCAAGGCTACAAACTCTGAATACAGCCTCTGAGCCACTCCCAAGGGATCTTCAGGTTGATCCACCAAATGAAGTCTGGGATAAACTCTGGTTGAGTCACCAGCACTCCTTGGAAACACCTAAAGCTGAAGAGTTCTTAGCTATGGCAGAGAAGAAGATTACAAACTCTGATGTTATGTCAAGCCTCAAGGGCACAATTCTATATCTGAAGACATTTCATCCTGCTCATGCCCAGACATCTAAATCCATTGATAGTCTAAGAACTGAGGTGGCAAAGGTCAAGGAGACAAATGACCTGGAAAAGAAAAGGATCTTCAATCCTATGAAAGAAAGTGTACAGAAGCTGGTCACTACAAATGAATCTCTTAACCAAAGGATGACCTTGATTGAATCCAATCAAGAAAAGATGTCCAAACAGCTTGAAGCTATCCAAACTTCACTTTCTCTGATCACATCCATTCTGATTCCTGATGAGGATGATGTCAAAAAGGGGGAGAGAGTAGCTCAAGTCAAATGCAAGTCTACTACTCAATCTCTGAAAAGGAAGAAAAAGGATGATGATGATGATGCTGATGATTTTACAAAGCACAAGAGATTTCAAGCAGGGACTGGTGGAAGAGTTTCAAACTCTGACAGTCAGAAATCATCTAAGCAAAGCACAAAGTCTGGTCCAACTCACAACATCACATCTGGATCTAATCAAAGACCAGTGACTGGATCAGACAAACCCATGACTGATGAAGAGCTTGCTAGATTGGTTTTTGAACAAGAAAATCCAGAAGCAAATTTGGATTTGGAGTTGATTGCTGCAGAAGAAGAAGAACTAAAGAAAGAACATGCTGAAGCAATAAAGTCAGGAAAAATCCAAAAGCCTGCAAAATCAACTGCCAGACCAAAAGAAAAAGGGATACTGATCAAAGAAGCTACTGTTGCTGATCAGAGTTTACCAATCAAGAAGGTATACTCTGAAGATGAATACACCTCCAAGGGTAAAAGCAAAGTAGATGAACATCTGGAGAGAGGCTGGGAAAAGAAGAAATCTACAACCTCTGACAAGGATCAAGTTGTGAAGGAAAAGAAAACAGAAGCTGCAATCTCTGACAGAGCTCATGTTGCAGAACCTCAAAAAGAAAGATTGACCTCTGACACAGCTCAAGTCAATAAAGAAGCAAAGAAAGACACAGTCTCTGACAAAGCTCAAGCTGTGTTCAAACCAACAACTATACCACTGGCTGGATTTGCAAAACCTACTCTGATGACTGAAATAAGTTTTGAAAAAGGCTCAATTAAACCATTTTCTCATCAAAAGGCAGGAAGAGATAAAGGAGGGCTGGGATCCAAATATGAAAAATTTGATCAGAGTATAGGATCAAGACCAGATGACCCCTCATCTCTCTGTGCTCCCAAGACTGGGGTATTGCAAGATAAAATGGACAAACTTGATTCAGTCCAGTTGGTAAAGAATGACAGAGGAGATAATATTCTTATCTACTTCATGTCTGATGGAACAGTGTTTAGAGTGCTTGAAGCAGATCTATATGCTAAACACTGGGAAGAATTGAGATATGTATCATACATATTTCAAGTAAAGAACAAGTCAGGACAACACATCTCCAACCTGCTGAAAGATCAAATCAGAAGAAAGATGGGGATTACAGGAAACAAGAATGCTGGACCTTTCATTCCCAAATATCTTAATCATAAAGGACAGCTGGTGGAGATGAAGAAAAATTCAGCAAAGATTGAAACGATAGGTGGAATCAGAACTCTTGCATTTAATGAAGAGTCTGATAAAGCTTACAATATAAGGCTGGATAGAGACTTGAAGAAGAACAAGATCTATGATCTCAGAGCTGCAATTTATCAAACTGGAGTTTCAGATCCAGAGTTGAGAGAGATCAAGAGACAAATGATTACAGTACTTGAAGATGCTGAAAAAGAACTCCTCAGAGAGTATCTAAAGACAGCAAATGGTGTCTATGCAGCTAAGTAATAAAGTATCTGTAAGTTTTAAAAGTTTTCTGTTATATAGTTAAACTCTGTTGCATTTGACTTAAATGTTTTGACATCATCAATTATCTGTTAACTTGCACATAATTTATTCATGCACAAGTTGGGGGAGATTGTTAGATATAATTGATGATTACTGATGTTCTTAAGGTTTGTTTTAGAACAGGAATCATCAGAGTTTAATATGGAAGCTGATCAGAGTTTAGCAAAGTCTGACAGAGTTTAGCAAAGTCTGACAGAGTTTAATAAAGTCTGATCAGAGTTTACATAGTCAAGACTCGACAGAGTTTACACGTGGAAAGAGCTCAGAAGCGGATATACTTCAAGGAAGGATAGAAGCTGAGGAGTGATTTGCTGACTATGGAAACTAAACAGAAAACTGGAGCAATCTTTGATTGATAGATTTATTAGCTGATTTATAGGATATCAAATCAGAGATTGATTTTGTAACTGTGTCTATATAAACACAGATTAGGGTTACTCTATATGAGTTGAGTTATCGAGTATATTGTTAAGAACCCTAGCAGCTCTTAGTGATACAATATAAATCACTGAGAGAGTTTTTGTAACCATTCAAGCTTTGTGAATATAAGAGTTTACTGCTTTCAATCTCTTATATTGTCTTACTGTGTTACAGATTGTGATAGCTATATCAGATTATATAGTGAATTTATAGGACCTAACATTAACAACTATTAATTTACGTTCCAATATTAAGTTTATTACACCGGTTCCTAGATTTTAGAGCCTCTAGAATTAATTAGGGTTTAAACTCGAGGGTTTCAATCCCTAACCGTCAGTCAATATAATTTTAAGTATTTTTTTATGAATAAATACCTAAAACATAACTTCATGTTACGTTTCTAGTCATTAAAATGTAACTTCGTGTTACGTTTCTGCTTATTTAGATAATGAAAACGCCAAAACATGATTTCGTGTTACATTTTATTGAAAATAGTTTGAAATTATGTTTTAAAATGATAGCGAAGTCTTTTTTCCTAGCGAGGGACATTTGGGGCATCATATATTCAAATCAAACTGTGAGGACCTTTTCTCGAAATCCTTATCATCCCTTGTTAGTGGAAAATAATACACTGAGCATAAACAAACAAGCATGACCAACATGAACTTGCAAAAGAAAAAGCATGAATGACCAACATGACAAAAAGGAAAAAAGAAAAGAAGCATCACCACTCACCAACTTCTATTATAGCATTGGCAAAAATACAAAACTCAAGGACTTTGAAAGTCAACATTCCACATGACAGTTTGATCACCAGTAGACTTACAGTGAGTCTACCAGAAGAAAATAAATTAACTTATATATACACTTGCACTCCAGGGATTCCTTACCAAAAAAGGAGATGGCACAAGGAAGGAGAAGCTTATCAGAAAGATTGGAGATGAGGGCTGAGATTATAAGCAAGGCCTTTGAATTGTCAATGAATGCACACAAGTTTTGTGGTGCACGCTCTGATGAGTATCTTAGCCAGGAAATTCATAACTCATTTGAGATTGTTTTTGCATTTCCGGGATCATGGTCTGTGAATGAGTGGTTTAGCTGCAGTCCCTTTGGCGAAATAAAGATCGACCTCTCGCTCTTTCCTTGTCTCAGAAGCATTGGCAATCAAGAATTCGCGTTTGTAAATGAAGCATTCTTCCGTGAATTTATAGCACTTCTTCGAACATCTAGGTTGGCAATTGAGGTACACGAATTATTGTATTATTCTGTCTTACTGGAAACAAGAAAGATCCTGATCATTTTTGAATTTTTAATTTCAAAAGTGTACTTATCGTGATCCCTCACAACTATATTTAGTCTTATAAACTAAACGTAAATTAGTCATTTGTCTCATGTTATGAACAGTCCCGATATATCAAATAAGAAATGTAAATAGAAACGGAGGGAGTATTATTCTGTCTTAGTGGAAACAAGAAAGATCCTGATCAATTTTGAATTTTTAATTTCAAAAGTGTACCTTATTTGTTGTACAATATGGATAACAGGAAATGCTTCACGCACAAAATTGGATATAAAGTTTTTCACAAAATGACATGTGTTAAGTTTTGATTGGAATGGATCCCGTAAAAAGCATCATTTTTTTTTTATCATGCAATGCTTATTTACAATTCGATTCTCAGGTGGAGAAAGCAGTGAAAGATAAAAAGCAAGTAGTATTTGCAGGTCACTCCTCTGGTGGTTCATTGGCCATGCTCACAACTGTTTGGTTCCTGGAGAGATACACTAGGAAAAATGGTGCCACAACTCCTCGTTGTGTGACTTTCGGCTCTCCATTGATCGGTGACCACATCTTTTCTCACGCCATAAGGCGAGAAAACTGGGGTCGTTGCTTCATAAACTTTGTCACCAAATATGACATTGTTCCTCTGACAATGCTTACCCCTTTATCTTTAATCCATAAAACACTCCCACGAATACTCGATTTTCACTGTCCAAAATCAGAATTTTACAAGCACATGATGATTTCAACATCAAGTGCGGCCTCATCGTTTTATTTGAATGTATTGACGCAAGCATCACTTGTTGCGAGTTATGTTGCTTCAAGTTTCAGGGGAAGCACAAATATACTAGTCGGAAATTTCTCAAAATTCGTTGAGCTTAGCCCTTATAGGCCTTTTGGGACATATATATTCTGTGACGAAGATAAGACTTCTTTTGGGATGGAGAATCCGGATGCTATTTTGCAAACATTGTTCTACTTTTCTCGATTGAGCACTGAAGAAGAAGGTCCAATGGTTGCTTGTCTGAAGTTAAATGCAAATATGAGGTACGAAGTAGTATTAGATAATTGCTTAAAGATGCAAAATTTTGTTTATCTGGAAAATGCATCTGATCTGGAGGCAGAGGATATTAAAGACACTCTGCATGACCTTGGCTTGGTGAGTTCTGTCATTAAATTTGAATAACTTCTCAGTTTAAAACTAGCAAACAGTAAATATTTGTCTGAAACTTATAAGTTGTGAACTAGTAACAAATTTGTCCACTGCAATTGACTCGGGCGGATCTAGGATTCAAACTTTGAGGGGGGGGGGGGGGGGGGGGCAACAAGCAAATTTTCGGAAAACACCTATATATTTTTAAATTCTGTGGCGCACTTATATAATTTTGCAAAATTTAGGATGGTGAAAAAATGTAAAAAAAATTTCAGGGGGGGACACGTGTCCCCGTGCCTCTTCTTAGGTCTGCCCTTGGCAATTGTCCTAATATGACAACTTTGAAATTGCAGGACACCCGAGCCATACTATCTCTCTATGCTGCTCTAGGCTTCGAGAAACAAAAGATGAAAAATGAAGCAGAAATCGAGAAAGAAATCATTGAGAAAGACCTTTGTGCAATTCAAAAATATAAAATGGACTGTGAACTTTCCAAAGTCGGATACTATGACGCCTTCAAGATGCAAAACAACGAAAGTGACTTTAAGGCAGACGTTGCGAGGCTTGAGCTAGCAGGAATCTGGGATGAAATTGTGGACATGGTGAAAAGAGGCGAATTTCCGGATAATTTTGAGGGAAAGAAAGAGTGGATAGAGTTGGGCACAAAATTTAGACGATTACTGGAGCCTCTAGATGTCGCGAACTACTATATGCAAGGAAGAAATGACGATGCAGGAAGTTACCTAATAAAAGGTAGACCGAGGCGCTATAAATTTCCACAGAGATGGCATGAACATGACAAACGAATGGTGCGATATGAGACAATTTCAGAATCATGTTTTTTGGGGGAGGTGGAGGAAATAAAGTTCGTAAGCAAGAAAACGTGCTACGAAGATATAAAGGAGAGGATTGTAAAGTTAGAAGGACAAGTATTAGACTGGTGCAACAATGAAGTCCTTGATAAGGATGTGATTTTGGAAAGTTCTACCTTCACTCAGTGGTGGAAGTCACTCCCCGACGAGCACAAGTTAGCATCGTGCATAAAACATTTGTTTGTTATGACTTGAGAATGTTAAAGGGTCCAGGGTCTATTTTACTCTCAGTGGGCAATCAGGTACATAAATTCCTTGGAATTCGATAGAAAATATATTAATAATTTAATTTCATCAGAATTTATTAATTCGACAGAAAATGTAGTAAAGAACTTGCGGTTTCATCCTTGAAATTCCTTCAAAAACCATTTACATGATACTCACAGAGATATATGTCATGACTCCTTTCGCCATTAAACTGTTTCAGCGCAAGTATGATACTGCTTGTTTCTTTTAAAGTTGGAGTTTTTCTGTAGCTTTATCCTCTCTTTTTTTTCTTCAGGTATTCTGGTGTGCAGCTAATTACAAGATTTGGTGCACTAGACAGATCAAAATAAGATCTCACACTCTAGACTAGTTTAATATTGTGGTTTGGCTGGCCTTCTTAGTCATTGTATAGCTTTGTTCTGTTTCGAAACCTTCCTGGAAAAATAAATTCAGCACACTATCAATCCTAGTATCGACTGTCTGTCAAAAAAAAAAAAAAAATCCTAGTATCGACTGTGTGGAATCACAGATTCTACATTTCTAAGCTTATCTGCAGAACATCCATGTTGTTTGGATCATGAAGACAGCCCGAGGACAGGATGAACGTGTACTACTTATGCTAATGGGATCATGAGAGTGGTGATTTTGGTTATTAACCGAGACTTGTAATTACTTCCTGATACGATGAAGTGATACTGTGCAAATAAAAAAAGTCTGTGACATTTTCCTCAGAAATATACAACTTTTAGGCTCAATTTGGTTCACATCTATATACCTATATAAAGTAAAATCTCAGGATGCTGACGTGGCGGCTTCCAAGACTCCCATTCTATTTTTCCTTGGTTCCTAGATTTCACTATTTGTTGATAAGTGTTTTGAAATCTTGAACTTCTGGAGAGAAATTGAAAGCCTCAGTATTAATTATTGAAGTTTATTACTTTCAGTTGGGTATTCAAACCCTAATTCTTTTTCCCTCATTGTTCTGGTCAATTTTGTTTATTATTGTTAGGGGTTTGATTATTTTTTGTGTTTGCTTTATAATTTGATTTGGCGGTGTGTGAAACTTAGCTTTTTTTATCTTGATGTTAGAGGCTTTGTTTAAATTGATCAAACTGATTGATTTGCTCTGTGATTGGTTGAATTTTTAGCTGATGGGCGATTAGGGATTTGATTTAGTTTTTGTTAACTTTTGAGAATTGACTTGATTGTTAGGTGCTCGCGTGTTAAAGAATTACAAGTTCAAACCTATCGTCACCCTGGCCATATCTAGACTCTTTGTGCTGAAGAATCAGCGATATGCTCGGACGTTTGTGGCTCGATCTAATGTTGTTGAGCTACTCGATCTCGGATACGCTATCAATCGAGTACTTCTTGATCGATCTTGAAAAACACAATTTTTGTCCCCTGCTATAATGCATGTTGTGCCTTGTACCGATTTTTAAATCGATATCGGATTTGACAGGTTGAGCAGGTGATCAAGGAGAAGAATATGGTGGATGTGTTTGTTAGAGTAGAAGGTTACTTCCATTTATTTGTGGAGAGGCTGATCTTGTAGACAAAGAAAAGTTAGTTTTTCTTACACTTATTCATGTGTGTTATCTGATGCATTTGATTCCGAAGATGATTTAATTTCTTTACACAGGATGTTCAGAATAGTTGAAGGAGGCGGTATCAAGCTTGATTTATGCTTCTACAAGACGCGGAGAGTTTCCAGGACTTCAACAGATGCGTACAATGTTCACATCATGTTCTTGGAAGGAATTTGTGGCTCGTGGTGCTGAATTACGCAACAATTGTAAAACCAATACTAAGGTAGATTTGAAATTTAAAATAATTCGTTCCAGACTCAAGCGAAAAATATGATTGTACTTTTTTTGTGATCTATATGTTGATGGTCATAAAGCTGTCAACTAGAGTAGGATGAAGGTCCTCAAAGTAATTGCTTGCTTCGGAGAATGGCATTTGCTTACAAATTAAAGAGGAATCCTCCATGACAATAGAGGTAAGGAAGCAACATTATTTCAAATAAACAAGTATAGGAACTTAAATTTGCAATCATAGAAGTACAGATTTTTTTTGAGATATGCAAACTTATCAGATACAACTCTCCTCCTGCAGAACTGCACACCCTCGCAGGGAAGGAATTTGTCTTCAAGCTGATACTTAATAAGTACAATTGGGTTGATGGCGGCCAGGACTATGGAGTTTTTGTGGTATATGTACCCCGTGCAAGATCTTGAATCTGCTTATGCGAGGAAAAATAAGCCACAGGTATGTGCGTTCCTTCAGCCGCAGCCTATACTATACTTCTTGCATGTGCTTATTGAAAGCTTATTTGTTTTGTAGTTTAGCACACACTCATGATAATGTCATTCACTCATTATTTAAACTATGCTCTGTGTGTTAAGCAATGCCTCTGATTCTCTGTTTTTTATTTTTTCTCGCTTGGCTTTATTTCTTTTATATTAATGCCCCTTTCACCAGAAAAATCAATCTTAAAATGTTCTCTGCTCTTTAAAATGTGCATAATAATAAATAACTAGCGTGGAAGCCCGTGCAAGGCACGGGCGCTGTTGTTCAAATCGTTGTTTGTTGGGGTTGAGAGGCTCCAAGTAAAGGAGATGTGGAATGGAAGTTATATGATTTTTTGTGGGTGTTCAAACGTCCCGATGCCTGCATACCAGTGCAAGTCGAAGATTGTGTTTGAGTCAACTCATTCGTTGGTGCAATATGCTGATATAGCTGTCAAACAAACTCCGGGTGCAAATCGTCGTTTGCTGGGTTGAAACGATCCAAGTAGTTGAGATTAGGGGTGTGCATTCGGTTCGGTTAACCGAAAACCGTACCGAAAAACCGAAATAATTCCGGTTCGGTTAACCGAAATTTAAATTTCGGTTCGGTTTTCGGTAACCAAATTTTGATTTTTCGGTTTTTCGGTTTTTCGGTTTTTTAACCGCGGTTAACCGAAAACCGAATGGTTAACCGAATTTTTATATACTTTACCAAAAAATTAGTATTTTAATTAATAATATAAATATTTGAACTTTACAAGCAACTGAGGCTATAACCGATTTGTAATGCTTGTTAAGTATCCCAGGAAGATCCAACTAAGGATTATAAGAATGAAGAATGCTAATCTCAAGGATTCTGATTTCCGGTTCATCACCTCTATCAGTCATTGTATTATGTAGTAGTAAGTACAATTTTAATCTCAAGTTCATATCTTTCTTGTTCTCTTTGTACTGATCTTGTGGCCTCTGGTAACTGTTTGGTTTTCTATTTAATTTTTTAAGATTTCTCTCATCCTTGGTTCAGTTAATGAACAAAACAATCTTTCATTCACACTCTAATACAATAACTAGTCCCTGTTTTATTGTAGCTTTGATCTCATTACAATTACACAATGCATTTGGTTCAAACTATTTTCACGGTTTCCTATTTTCAGATTTTTTTTTAGAATTTCGGTTAATAAATTCGGTTTTCGGTAATAACCGAAATTTAAAGTTCGGTTCGGTTATTAACCGAAATTAATTCGGTTCGGTTTTCGGTAGGAAATTTTGATGAATTTCGGTTTCGGTTAACTGAAAAAAAATTCGGTTTCGGTTTCGGTTAACCGAATGCACACCCCTAGTTGAGATTAGGAGCGAAAGTTATATGAAGTTTTGTATTTGTTCAAACGTCCCGATGCGTGTATAGCAGTGCAGGTCGAAGATTGTGTTTGAGTCAACTCATTCGCTGGTGCAATACGTGTAATTTGCTGTGAAACAAACTCCGGAGCCTGCTATATGTTATTTATTTTGTAACGTTCGCTATTTTCATAATTTTCATAAACTGCATTTCATGTATTTCATATTATATAGCTATTTAAAAAAGAAAAGCGTATAAAAAAAATTTATCTCATTTTTTTAAAATGTTTGCATCTTATTTGGATATTGTCTCATTACTCATTTATTTAATTTCAGTGATTAATTTTTGGAAGAGATGAACATCTTATAAATTATTTAGGGAACAAAATCGGTTATATACAAATATATTCTAGCGGACACCAAAAATTTTAGTTCACATAGATCAGATACTGTTCATGATAATATTTTATGTATGAAATTAATACGATGCTTTGTTATAATTTTCTGTGCTGTAATTCAGTGAAATCAGTTATTTTAAGTGAATGTCTTTTATTATATTAAATTAGTTGTAAGTAACATGATATGAAAAAATATTTTCGTTTAAATAGTTATGGCAATATATAATAGTAAATTACCTCTTTTTTCAAGCTTGGGATTAATTAATTTAGCAGATTTATCCATTATAATGATTTTAAAAAATTGTTGACAGTGTTTGAAAATAGTTGTAAAACATATTCCTACCCACAAGAAATTATATTTTACGCAATCGTAATTATGTGCTATGATAATATTTCATATATGTTAATTAATATGGTGATGCGTCTTAAATTTGTTTATGCTTTAACCTTTCCACAGTATTTTTAAATATTCGAATAGACGGACCCCATAGTATTGGTTTAGTAAACTAAGCTCCTCAAAATGCTTGTCTTCTATTATAATAAATGACTTGGGAGAATCTAATTTAGCGGAATCATCGATAATAATGACATGAAGTATTGCTGCCATATATTATAAACAGTAAAAGGACATATCCTTAAGTAATGCTATTGGTGAAGGCTTAAAATGCTGAAGCAAGAGAAATATGTGCATGTGTTTAAAGTTCTGATGCATGTGTAGTAGATGATCTAGTGCATAGTGTAATGCTGCTAAGGAATGTGCAATATAACTAAGCTGACGATGCTATCGTGGTTTGTAGTGTTTGATTTTGCCTGTTCCTGGACCTCCTCAGTTGACCCTCTGTTTCTTTGAGCTGTCTGTGTTGTCTTTGTTGCTGGTGGAGGCCTGTTCCGTCTGGTGGCTTAGTTTAAGGCGAAACACCGTGTAATCTTCGTAACCGCGGACAGTGTTATATTCATTAATCTTGACATCGAACACGCAACGCTTTCCAATTATGTTTCCAATGACCAGGGGTATTTCTGCAATGTTAGTGCCCTGCAAACAGTACAAGAGTTAATGGCGTCGAAGTTATATATGAATTGGCCTCTTGCTAAATTTTGTGTCACCTCTGGAAGCTCGTCGATAATTTTGTCCACTGGTATGCCGACGATCTGTTCCGCCTCCTTATTGAAGAGGGTGAAAGTTGTTTGGGCTGTTGAAACTTCCACTCGGACGGTAAGTCTGAACCTGTATTCAATTGATGAGTATCCTTAGTTTTTTTAATAGAATGCAAATGTGGTTGGCATTCATGCTAAAGGATGATTGCAGTTAAATTACCGTGGCTTGAAGTCTCCGGCCTCCTTAGAGCAGAATGTGCAGTAATACTTCCCCTCAGTAGTCTGTACTTTGCGGGCGCATCGTGGGCAACAATTGTAGTACCATCCCTCGCCTTCCATCACCGCCACTATTGTCGCCTCGCATGTCCGTCGTAGAACCTACAATTTAAGTATTTTTTTATAGCAGTTGCTAGGGGTTAACAGTGAGTTTGTCAGTCCTAAGAATATGCACATTAGGACCTCATGCTTACCAGGTAGCCAATTTCTTGTATCGTTCCTTATTTGTAGTTGCACAACAAAGAAAATTTAGCACAAACACGCATTCATTATGTTAACTGAAGTGAGTCCTCAGGAATTCTAATGTCCGTAGCATCTACAAAACTAAATTTCTAAGCAAGTAGTCATATAAATCTGCTGGAGCCTGAATGACACACAATCTCATGCTATAATGATCAGTGTATGATACAAAACAAGTACCTCATAACACTGCACTGAGGATCATAAGTCCTTCAACTTAAATGCATTGTGTCCAGCTCTAATATATAAAAGCAAACTAACAATCTTAAGAAAAAATGCAGAGAAATATGATGCATTTTATTGGTAGTAACAGTGCTCAGAAATCAAAAAATGATTAGTAGATTTTAATTCTTCTTTTCAAGATTTAAATGCCTGTATAGGGTAAGAAATCTAATAGATTAGCCGTTGAGCTTAGGAACCTAACATTAAATATCAATCAATACTCCAAATAGCAGAGCATCAACAAAGTAGTAGTACACAAAATGAACTTCAAAACTTCCGCTCTAAGGTGCACACTAAATCTTTACACAGCGTAACCTAGCTAACTTTTGACTACAAATTTTATTCAGGGAAGAAATAAGCCAGGGAGACAATAAATTGAAAATATTCATATTTTTTCTCTTAATTTAGTTCATCTACTGATTGGCTCTTGTTTCCTTTTTCCCTGGTTTGATAGTTCTCTATGTTCTGTTCTCCAGCTAGAATTGGTAAAGCTTTTATTGAAAATCTCATGGTATGAATAAATAATTAGTTACATGAACGCCCTGCTCCCGAATTATAATTCGGGAGGAAAGCAAGTAAAAATGAAGTAAAGATCAAATCATATAAAGTCAAATTTCTGATAGAAAATATAAATGACTTGATTAATTAAAAATGACATCCAAGTGCCCCAAAATAATTCGGTTAACTCAATTGGTGGTTGGACTTAAAGAGAGCAAGTCAGAGTCATAATGAGTTTTCAAATACATCAAGGAACCAAAGCTTTGTTACTGATGAAAACTTTACTCAGCAATATAATAAGCCACAAACTAAGAAATTTTTACCTTGAGGAATTGCAGCCTGAGATGTCATGGTTGCTGACCCTGCATATAAATGCCAGAATCATTTAAAAACCGTAGGCAATAGATACATCAGCACAAACACGCATTCATTATGTTAACTGAAGTGAGTCCTCAGGAATTCTAATGTCCGTAGCATCTACAAAACTAAATTTCTAAGCAAGTAGTCATATAAATCTGCTGGAGCCTGAATGACACACAATCTCATGCTATAATGATCAGTGTATGATACAAAACAAGTACTTCATAACACTGCACTGAGGATCATAAGTCCTTCAACTTAAATGCATTGTGTCCAGCTCTAATATATAAAAGCAAACTAACAATCTTAAGAAAGAATGTAGAGAAATATGATGCATTTTATTGGTAGTAACAGTGCTCAGAAATCAAAAAATGATTAGTAGATTTTAATTCTTCTTTTCAAGATTTAAATGCCTGTATAGGGTAAGAAATCTAATAGATTAGCCGTTGAGTTTAGGAACCTAACATTAAATATCAATCACTACTCCAAATAGCAGAGCATCAACAAAGTAGTAGTACACAAAATGAACTTCAAACCTTGCGCTCTAAGGCGCACACTAAATCTTTACACAACGTAACCTAGCTAACTTTTGACTACAAATTTTATTCATGGAAGAAATAAGCCAGGGAGACAATAAATTGAAAATATTCATATTTTTTCTCTTAATTTAGTTCATCTACTGATTGGCTCTTGTTTCCTTTTTCCCTGGTTTGATAGTTCTCTATGTTCTGTTCTCCAGCTAGAATTGGTAAAGCTTTTATTGAAAATCTCATGGTATGAATAAATAATTAGTTACATGAACGCCCTGCTCCCGAGTTATAATTAGGGAGGAAAGCAAGCAAAAATGAAGTAAAGATCAAATCATATAAAGTCAAATTTCTGATAGAAAATATAAATGACTTGATTAAATAAAAATGACATCCAAGTGCCCCAAAATAGTTCGGTTAACTCAATTGGTGGTTGGACTTAAAGAGAGCAAATCAGAGTCATAATGAGTTTTCAAATACATCAAGGAACCAAAGCTTTGTTACTGATGAAAACTTTACTCAGCAATATAATAAGCCACAAACTAAGAAATTTTTACCTTGAGGAATTGCAGCCTGAGATGTCCTGGTTGCTGACCCTGCATATAAATGCCAGAATCTTTTAAAAACCGTAGGCAATAGATACCTCAGACTTAGAATGTGTTCTCAGTTCTGCTCACTCATTGTCAATGATTTGTGAGCCAATGGCAAATCAAACCATTTTATTGGCTGGGAAATCACTAATACAAGCTTCACTGGCTTACTTGCGTTTTTTATTTCATAATAAATTAAAAGTTTTATCCATTGCTGAACATATAATTTTGTAAGCCTAAAACAATAGAGCTGTGTTATGAATTATTAACTTTATAATTGGTAAAGCTGTTATTGAAAATCTCATGGTATGAATAAATAATTAGTTACATGAATGCCCTGCTCCCGAGTTATAATTAGGGAGGAAAGCAAGTAAAAATGAAGTAAAGATCAAATCATATAAAGTCAAATTTCTGATAGAAAATATAAATGACTTGATTAATTAAAAATGACATCCAAGTGCCCCAAAATAATTCGGTTAACTCAATTGGTGGTTGGACTTAAGGAGAGCAAGTCAGAGTCATAATGAGTTTTCAAATACATCAAGGAACCAAAGCTTTGTTACTGATGAAAACTTTACTCAGCAATATAATAAGCCACAAACTAAGAAATTTTTACCTTGAGGAATTGCAGCCTGAGATGTCCTGGTTGCTCACCCTGCATATAAATGCCAGAATCTTTTAAAAACCGTAGGCAATAGATATCTCAGACTTAGAATGTGTTCTCAGTTCTGCTCACTCATTGTCAATGATTTGTGAGCCAATGGCAAATCAAACCATTTTATTGGCTGGGAAATCACTAATACAAGCTTCACTGGCTTACTTGCGTTTTTTATTTCATAATAAATTAAAAGTTTTATCCATTGCTGAACATATAATTTTGTAAGCCTAAAACAATAGAGCTGTGTTATGAATTATTAACTTTATAATTGGTAAAGCTGTTATTGAAAATCTCATGGTATGAATAAATAATTAGTTACATGAATGCCCTGCTCCCGAGTTATAATTAGGGAGGAAAGCAAGTAAAAATGAAGTAAAGATCAAATCATATAAAGTCAAATTTCTGATAGAAAATATAAATGACTTGATTAATTAAAAATGACATCCAAGTGCCCCAAAATAATTCGGTTAACTCAATTGGTGGTTGGACTTAAGGAGAGCAAGTCAGAGTCATAATGAGTTTTCAAATACATCAAGGAACCAAAGCTTTGTTACTGATGAAAACTTTACTCAGCAATATAATAAGCCACAAACTAAGAAATTTTTACCTTGAGGAATTGCAGCCTGAGATGTCCTGGTTGCTCACCCTGCATATAAATGCCAGAATCTTTTAAAAACCGTAGGCAATAGATATCTCAGACTTAGAATGTGTTCTCAGTTCTGCTCACTCATTGTCAATGATTTGTGAGCCAATGGCAAATCAAACCATTTTATTGGCTGGGAAATCACTAATACAAGCTTCACTGGCTTACTTGCGTTTTTTATTTCATAATAAATTAAAAGTTTTATCCATTGCTGAACATATAATTTTGTAAGCCTAAAACAATAGAGCTGTGTTATGAATTATTAACTTTATAATTGGTAAAGCTGTTATTGAAAATCTCATGGTATGAATAAATAATTAGTTACATGAATGCCCTGCTCCCGAGTTATAATTAGGGAGGAAAGCAAGTAAAAATGAAGTAAAGATCAAATCATATAAAGTCAAATTTCTGATAGAAAATATAAATGACTTGATTAATTAAAAATGACATCCAAGTGCCCCAAAATAATTCGGTTAACTCAATTGGTGGTTGGACTTAAGGAGAGCAAGTCAGAGTCATAATGAGTTTTCAAATACATCAAGGAACCAAAGCTTTGTTACTGATGAAAACTTTACTCAGCAATATAATAAGCCACAAACTAAGAAATTTTTACCTTGAGGAATTGCAGCCTGAGATGTCCTGGTTGCTCACCCTGCATATAAATGCCAGAATCTTTTAAAAACCGTAGGCAATAGATACCTCAGACTTAGAATGTGTTCTCAGTTCTGCTCACTCATTGTCAATGATTTGTGAGCCAATGGCAAATCAAACCATTTTATTGGCTGGGAAATCACTAATACAAGCTTCACTGGCTTACTTGCGTTTTTTCTTTCATAATAAATTAAAAGTTTTATCCATTGCTGTTCATATAATTTTGTAAGCCTAAAACAATAGAGCTGTGTTATGATTTATTAACTTTATAAGCCGAATGATCAAATCTTGCGCTCTAAGCTGCATACCTAATCTTTACACAGCGTAGCCTAACAAACTTTTGACGACAAATTTTATTCAGAGAAGAAATAAGTCAGCGAGACAATAAACTCAAAACATTCATATTTTTTCTTCGCCTTAAGTCAGCTGAAACAGGAAGAGGAAACTTCTCCCTAGAAATCAATAGGACATTCACTGGAGCTTATCAGGAGGCCAGCCTAGATATCACCAGTAGTACCCTTCTATTATTTTTTTTGTTTGCGAAGTCAACTGATAGAAGATTAAAAACCAACATTAGATGAAAAAAGATCAACAGGAAATGCATCAAACAGGCTAAAGGGATCATTGCATAAGACAATTCATTCAAGCAACGATAAGGTAGAGGCTTCATTGAAAAACACTTATGGCGCTTCAACTTCAGGCAATAGACTACCCCCTACGTACGACCCAAGGGCTATACATGCTTCATCAACAATAGAATTAAGTTACCAACTAAGTTCATACAGACATAATCAAGTCTACCTCAGGTACATTTTGAAGAGTGGCGAATCAGGATTTTATTATGTTATAGAATACATGAGCGCCCACCGGGATGCCGGGCATTTGATCTTGCTCAAACCAGGATGTTTTTCAAGTTGCAAAGGGAGAGGTAAATAAATTCCGAATTAATGAGGCTATTATTTGTAGTTCACCAACCAACATTGCTAGAAGAAAAATGAAAATGGAGGTCCAAATAAAAACGCTCTTGATATTTAAGCTCGAAATAAAACGTACATCTCTGTTTTTGTAAAGTGAATCATATATAGAGTTAGTATAGGAATAGAAGGCGACAAACTTACCATCCAGCACATGTTATAAACAGGTGTCCACCTAAATTGCTGCTATATTTGGCAATTTGGTATAGTAATGTATACATATAAACTATTGGTTCTGCGAAGAGGAGGGCAAGAACAGCAGATAAGGCTAATACTGACTTCATGTTAATTTTCCGAATTTGGCATGAGAAGCTATAGATACCTTACATTCACTTGATGACTTCCACAGAGTGAAACTTAGTACTTATAGAATATCAGCACTTTCTTCTTGACAATTTTTATATTTTAATATACAAGCCCACGCCTGAAGAATTTTATAACCGTCTAAAAAATTGAAATCAAAATATCCTTCTTCACCACTTGCTTCAAGTGAACAGGTATTGACTATATTGTTTTAGACCTATTGAGTAAATCTTGTTATGGTCAACTTCTAAAATTGCTGATTAGTTCTTTGTGAGCAACTGAGCTCACCTAATTCAATTTCTGAGGCAAAACACACACACACACACATATTTATTATTAATCACATACTTTCTCCTACAGTATTATTAATAGGCCTCTGCCGTTGATTGAAAGAGTAACAGAAGATATAAATAGATGGCAGAAATGATATAGATGCAAGCACCTCGGTTATTTCACACAAACCGGCCATTACCACAAATTCAATTGCTTACCACAAATTCAACTGCGGAACCGATGCAAACACACACACAACACGAGAATTGACGATCTCCGGAAACATACCTGGCCACGACGCGCGGCATTCTGCAAGCGTTTTTGCGCCCTACGCTCCTCTAGAACCTCCTTGGTCACGCAAAGCTTTGGCCTACCGCGTTTTCTCGAGGAACTATCCATGGGGCAAATGGTCTGCCTCCAAATTCAATTTATATACACACTAACAGCGAAAGCTCCACCCATTGGCCTACCGCGTTTTCTCGAGGAACTATCCATGGGGCAAATGGTCTGCCTCCAAATTCAATTTATATACACACTAACAGCGAAAGCTCCACCCAGAACACAATCTAATAGAGGCGATCCAACACTGCAGAGAAGCGAGAGGAAGGAGAGATTATCTGAGCTCAGGCAAAGAGCATACGGACAACTGGAACTGGAAGAGAGCAGGAAGAAAACAAAGGGGCCATGGCATTATAGAAATTATGTGTAATTTAGGGGCAAATATGTAATTTCACGGGCATTTTATTGGCTCTTTTTGCCCTTAGTCCCCTTTTAATATATAGAAGTAGATTTAACTAATTATCACCTTAAGATCCTCTCAAATTTTCTATTGAAATAGTGTTCCAGTTTAATATAGAGGAACAACATATAAATTGCAGAAGTACATGCATACATTGAAATTTAATTTAAATAAAAATTGTTGGACTTTCAAGTTTAGATATTGCAGGAGTACATGCATACATTGAAATTTAATTTAAATAAGATTTGTTGGACTTTCAAGTTCAGTGTAGATGTGAAAAGGCCACCAAATTGATAAACTGTATATACGGGTGACCAGGTAAACAATGTAATTAGATCACATGTTAGAACTTATCTGTAATGAAATTCGAAGCTAATTGCATAAAAAGCAGTGTGAGTCTTCAAGACCTCACCTTGCCTTTGTTCCCGGTTGCCATCACTTCAAGAGGGTTGTTCGTCTATAAATCAGGCTGATGGCGACACTTACTTAAAAAATCATCACTGCAACAATGGTTAGCTTGGAAGATTTGGGGGATATGGACTAAAAACTTCAAAAAATAGCCACTTCAGTGTTCACATTATTGCTACTAATTCCTGTACCTCTTGGCAGTTGTTATTCTACTCTGCAACTATATTATTATTTACAATACCAGCTACCTCTCAGTCTGTAAACTTGTAATAAAGATGATGATATAACAACTAATTTTGTTATTAATTATTTAAAGTTATGGAGGCCGTTTAAATTATTTTCTCTTGCTCATTTGGGAAGTAATTAATCTTTGTCATACACTGCTTGTCATCTTCTAGGCTGCCCTCGATCAGGCGGAGTCTTCAGCATCTGTTGGCAAAGTGGAAGCAGATGCTGGCAGCGGCAAGAGAAAGCGGTCACCTGTTCTTCACGCTGTGCCGAGAGCCAAAATGCGGCACCTTGATGTATGGGTGACTGCTTGCTGCGCTATAACTTCATGCAAGATGCTATATTACTGTCAAGATCCAACAGTAAATTGAACCCCTCCCTATGGCTAGTAAGCTATAGTTGCAAAATAATTTAACATTAAAATAATTTTAATGTTTTGGAGTTGAACCTAGCCATAGGGAGGGGTTCAGTTTACTGTTGGCCAATGAGGTGGTGTTGATGTTAAATTATTTTGCAACTATAGCTTGCACAGAAATCTGGCTAAAGGCTTGGTCTTAAGCTCTGTTCTTTTTACTTGTATAAACAACTCTGATTGAGAGTGCACTACCAATCTTCTCTTGATATTGTGAAGGACCCCACACGTATTGTATCCCTGTAATGTTTCTGTTGAATGAATGGTACCAGATATCTTATAGAGTTATAAAATTCAATGTGCAAATTTAAAGAACTTACAACCTCCTGCTCTTCTTCAGGAAACTTTACCAGCTTGAAAGTAGTTTGTAAACTTGTAATTATTTAACAACATAAAATTATGGAGCCCGTTTATATTAATTTCTCTAGCTCGCTTACAGCTTATTTCTGTAGATAATGTGCTCTCAATGCTTCCAAGTATTGTAGAGTATAATGTTCTTACAGACCGCACCAAGCGCCTAGTTACTAAATATATGAAAACTTTTCAGTCAGGTTCAATTCTGTTGTGCTTATTAATATGCAAGAAAAAACTTGTTATCTTTCCGTGTTGCTTTCCTTTGCTGCAAACTCACAATCGCGTATATTATGTTTATATATTCTGAGATGAGTCGAGTGCACCATTTCTTCAAATACAAGCAGACTTGTAAAGCAAACAAACAGATGTATATATATATATTTTAATGTTTTGAAAATAGAAATTATAGTAATATGCATCAAAATAGAGTAAAGTTAAAGTGTGGAAGCAGGACCGGTTTTGAGGGAGTGCAACAAGTGCAACAACACAGGGCCCATGAAAATTTAGGGCCCCAATCTATTACTACTTCTTTCTATCTTTTGGTATACTCATGACAAATATAATATATAATATAATATTAATATCTCTTTAATTTTTACCATTATTTTTACCATTATTTAAGTCATATTTAAGTCTAACTACTTAAAAAAAACAATTTTTCAGTTGTAGTAGTCTAATTTTGTTTATGATATCATGTTATTTTAAATATTTTAAAATTTTGTTTTGTCATTTGGAAGGGTCTCATTCTTAAAGTCAGCACAGGGCCTCAAAAAAGTCCCAAACGGCCCTGTGTGGAAGTGAAAGCTCATTCTCATCTAATATTTTGCCAAAATGATTCTCATCAACTACGTAGCCATTAACAACCACCTCAAGTGTAACGTTCCACCATCATCAACTAGCCATCCTTTGCTTTTAAACCAAGACTTGTTGACATTCCGTCCTCTAACTCAATGTGTTAATCCCCCTTTTCTTAATTCTCTTTATCGCATATTCATGAAATCAATATCCTTCATGGCAACTCCCCCTGATTTGGTTCTTCATCTTCCTGCCACCACGCTTGTAAGTATTTCACTAATACACTAGTTTATGTTGCTCTCCGCTCCTTTTGCATTCCTAATTCATCAATGTGTCCCAGAAAAAGAACAAGGCTAGTCGACAGCAAAAGAGAGAGGAGCTCGAAATAGAGGTATATGTGGACTACTCAAGAGATCTATGTTAAATACTCACTAGTAACTATAAGTATTTATGAATCCTGACATTGTGGCAATTAAATTTTGTGCTGACAAGTTCCCCATGTGTTTAGGTTTCAACACTTCATAAAATGCTAGATCATGAACACAAGGTTCATGAAATTTTGGATAGCAGCGTGAAACTCCAACAGAATGGCTCTGTTGTTTCAGTCCCACCCTTTCTTCCTCCCAAGGTGACACTAACTTCATTATGAATCAATTCTTAACTGTCAAGCCTCATGCAGTCTAGATTTTGTAATATCATTGCGCATTATGCATAAATTCTATGGTTGATACGATGCATTAAGTCAATTACTGTATACAAATCAAGTAAATGAAAACAGTTAATTTACACGTATGTCTGATATGCTGGAATATTGTGGAGACAGGTGAAGGAGCTTTTGACAGAACTGGCTATGGTTGAGACGGAAATAATTCGATTAGAAAGCCAGATCAGCCACCTAAAAACCGACTTGGCTCAGGAAAAGAAAGTGACCAGAGAATCAAAGTCTGTAAAATGGAAAGACGCGGCTATTTTAAACAATACTCATGTGTCATCTTCATCATCAGAACTTCCACCAAACCCTAAGCCATCAGTAATTAAAGGGTTTACTGAGAATATTGCATTTGAGACCAAGGCATTACATTTCATCAGCAAAGCTATCAAAGGTGACTATAATCTTAGTGACTTCAGTATACATGAGAAGCTGAAAAGTTCGAGAGCATCTTTCCCTGAGCAGAAAGAAAATCATTTCAATCATGAGGTTGGATTTCAAGAGCGAATGAGCAAGAAGAGTGGAATTCTCAAGCCTCCCTCGCCGTTTAGAGATCCAAGACACAAGACTCCCAAGGTAAGCTTTGATAGAACTGAAATTGATTCACCGAGCAGCAGTACACATAATGCTATATGGATCAGGGTCTATGCATTTGTGGTGTCTGTATTTATGCGGTATATGCAAATATTATAGACATGATGAGTGTTCTATAACTTCTGTGCTGGTTTCAGAAAGAACGTAACCAAGATATGGCTAATGAACTTCCGCCAAAGTATGTATCAACTCCAATACATCAGACAGAGGAGGAAAACATTCACAAATTGCCACCAAACAAGCTATCAGAAAACATCATGAAGTGTCTTGTTAACATATTTGTGAGGCTAATTAGGACATCAAGAGCCATGGAACTTGAGAAATCAGGTCCCATTTCAAGGTCTGCGAATTTTTCTCTGAGCTTCAGAGCTGAGACAAGCTTAAATACAAAAGCAAGCCTTATGTTGCAGAAAGATTCAAGGCAACAAGATCCATATGGTATCTTTGATATGGAAGAGTCCATTCCAAGAGATATTGGCCCCTACAAGCACTTGGTTCGATTCACCTCAAGCTCCTTGGACCCCAAATGCATTTCCAATTCTAGTTCTTTCCCGCTGCTTCAGAAGTTGAGGTACAAGATTGAACATATATTCTAACACAAACACAATGAAAGCCTGAGAAACATATGTTTTATTTCTTTTCTTTTTACATTATGAAAATAAACTTTTTCACGAGTATTTTGACTTCATGAAGAGAGTTGATGAATGGACTTCAAAAGCTGGATATGAGATTTATGACTTACCAACAGAAGTTGTCATTCTGGATCAACATGTACAATGCTTGCATTATGCATGTAAGCTTCAACTCTCTCTGAAAATATCATTTGTGTTTGTGTGGATATATATTACTTTTAATCAGCCTCATTTACATCGTAAATTGAGTAAATTTCAGGGATTCCTGCAGTATGGAGTTCCTTCTAGTCCTGAAAAGTTGCTCACCTTAATGAACAAGGTAACTTAATAATCTTTCAAGCATCGTAAGAATTACTTACTTCTTATAGCATATAACAACCGTGGTTTCATCATGAATATATGGTCCATATAATCTTGAAGGCTACTCTCAACATTGGAGGAAACACTATCAATGCACAATCTATTGAGCATTTCATACTGAGAAACCAAACCTCCTCGTTAAGAAAAGAGGTAGAAGCATCGCTATCTAAATAAAAATGCAGTTATGTCATGTATAACTGGTGTAGTCTTAAACTCAAAAACATTACATAAATTTGCATATAGATTTACCAAAAGGATGATAAAGAAGCCATTGCTCGTGAACTCTATGGACTGGATTCATCTGACCCAAATGTCACATTTGCGCTGTGCTGTGGAACCCGTTCCTCTCCAGCAGTAAGTTGCAGCTAGTATGAATTCACTATGATGTAGTCGGCTGTCTTTTTTGTCGTTTATTAGGTAAAAAATATCCATAAAACCAAAAAAAAAACTTAGATGCTTTATGAATATATTTTTTCTGCAGGTGAAAATTTATACAAGTGATGTGCTAGCTGAATTGGAGAGAACAAAGTTAGAATACCTGCAAGCTTCGATTGTGGTGACAAGCAGCAAGAGGGTATTGATCCCTGAGCTACTAATCAGGAATATGCATGAATTAATTGGGCAAAATAGTAAGAATAACATGGAATCATTAGTGGAATGGGTGTGTCACCAACTACCAGCATCAGGGTCATTAAGGAAATCAATGGTGGATTGCTTCAGAGGGCTTAGCAGTGGCAAGCTATCACGGGTTGTTGATAAGATTCCTTATGAGTTTGAGTTTCAGTATCTGTTGTCCATGTAAAATCATAATGTTTCCGTAACTTTATAATTCACTACATATACAACTACATATCTATTAGTAGGGTCTTGGTCTCTCACAGATGTACGTCAGGAAGCCCCTAACCAACATATCATTTTCTGGCCATGACAAAATTTTAATACGTTCAGCGTTTTTAACCGCTGGACGGGGAAAATAACCTCGTCCAGCGGTTGGATGGATGGTATGTTGCTTAAGGCCTTAAGGGTCCTGCCGTCCTGGCATGGCATACCAGTACACCTATTAGTAATACAAAATAAATCTCTACTTGTAAGTGTAAAGGGTGATTTTTGTTCTGTGATCCCTTGCATCGAGAGTTGGATTCCAACACATTTGTTAATAGAATCTTTTATATCAGTTACAGCATAAAAAGGAGATTATTGCGTCAAACTTTTCATGCCAACAATCTGTATAAGAGGAGACTTCCTGTACTATCCAATTACTGAGCTTTGTACGGTTATATTCTGAATTTCAGAGTCAACTATATACTCCCTCCGTCCCATTTTAGTTGCCATATTTTTTTTGTTGGTCAAATTGACTAATTTTTGACCAAAAATTACAAGTCATTCTTTTATTATTTTAAAAAACTGAAAATTACGTCTTAAAGTAGATTTAAAGTTATTTCCGATGACATATTTTTTTTTATTTTTTTAGTTGATAAAATATTAATAAATTGCAGTCAAACCAAATGTGACAACTAAAATGGGACGGGACTGTGAGCCTTATCTTATTACTCCCTCCGTCCCACCAGGTTCTTTACAGTTTCCTTTTTGGGATGTCCCATCCAATTCTTTACATTCCAAAACTTACCAAAAATAGTCGATGGGTCCCACCAATTCCCAACTTTCCTTCACTTTTCACACTACTTTTACTCCCTTTTCACACTACTTTTACTCCACTATCTCTCTTTTATTCATTAAAAATTGACGGGTCCCACCACTTAACCCACTTTTCTTCTTCTTTTCCACTACTTTATACATATTTCTTAACCTCCGTGCCCAAACTAAACGTAAAGAATTGGCTGGGACGGAGGGAGTAATTTGCACAAGGTTGACTTGGTGCAGATTGTTGGTGGCTTAGTGGCATCAACTAATCAATGCTTAGTCTACAAATTTGCGGCTGCTACAAGTTTGACCTTTGACATTTGTTGATACTTCATGGTTGAACGTTGCTGTTAGCTTCGAACTGCGTTTTGACTTTTAAAGTTGACTAAATGATTTCGATCAAATCATTAAAAACCTTAAACAATGCCTGCTAATAGACAAATTGGCTTGAGATAATGGTGATTGCTTGATGTATAAAGCAGTGGTTAATAAATTAATCCTAATTAAGCAGGACTATTCGAACAGGTAAGTTACAATTAAGACAATTTGAAATAAATTATAAACTTTTACTAGTAAAACTTATCAAATGACCACTCCCGTACTAATCAACTTTTACTGTCACTTTCGTGTTCATTTTCACCGCGGTGCAAAAGAAACAGAAAACTCCGTCGGAACCCTAACTTTCTCCGACCAAACCCTAGATTCCAAGTACAATTTCGATATCTTGCCGGCAACTCTCCCCATATTCGGCCTCTTCTCCGGCTCCACCTCAACACATTCTAATGCCAAACGCGTCAACTTCTCCGCCACATCCACCGGAAACGAGTCCTTCAATCTCCGATCAATCCACCTCCGCAACCGTCCCTCCGTCGTGTCTCCACCGCCCTCCACCGCCTCCACCGCCGCGTCAATCACAGAAATTCTCCTATAATCCCCGCTCTGCTTTTCAAACCTGTACTTGAACGGCTCTTCACCGGACAAAAGCTCGAGTAAAACAACTCCAAACGCATACACGTCAGATTTCTGCGTTTCGATGCCGGATAATCGAAACTCAGGCGACATATATCCTCTAACTCCTTCGAATTGAAACCGCGAATTCGCCGATCTTTTCGGATCCATCGGCGAATCAGGTAAATGATCACGATTGGAATGAGGTTTAGTGTTGGATTCACCGCAAATCTGAGCAGCTCCGAAATGACAGATCTTCGCGTTGAACGAAGGCTCCGTAACAACAACGCTACTGCTCTTGACATATTTGTGGACTAAATTAACCTCCTGTCCTGTATTGTTGTGAATGTAGTCGAGTCCGTGTGCTAAATCTGTCGCAATTTGAATCCTCGACATCCAGGTGGAAAGGACGGTGAAATCAGGATTCCTAGGGTTTCGGAGACAATCCGATAAGCTGGCGCCGTTGATGAATTCGTAAACCAGGTAGATATGATCCGCGGAGATGGAAGCGCCTAGGAGTTTGATGATACTGACGTGATGACTACGACAGACGGTGGAGAGCATCGTTTTGAGCTCAGAATTTTGGATGAGTCTGGACAAGTTGCGTTGGAAAATGACGACTTGTTTGCCGCGGAGAGTGGCGCGCCAGGACGGCGAGGAGGAGGTGGAGGAGAATCGCTTGGCGAGGAAGTTGTTGGTGGCGGCGCGGATCTCGGAGAAGCTGTAAATGTGAGGGTTCTCGGGTAAGGAGTTACGGAAGGAGGTGAGGGAGGAGAGGGCGGATGTGGTGGCGACTGAGGTGTCGAGACGGTAGGAGGAGGCGGAGGAGGAGGAGGTGTTGGTTGATGAGCTGGAGTGTTGTGGGGCCCGTGAGGATGATGAGGGTTTGGTTTGGGTGGAGGTTGTGCTTCTTCTAGAGGGCGTTGGTGTTGGTTGTGATGCTTGGACAGCCATCTTGGATTTACACATACATGAATCGGAGAGAATGCCTCAAGCTTCTCATCAAACTTATCCTCCCCTCCACTTGTGTTGGATTGTGTAAATAATATTTTAAATCATGTTTATACTCATGCTCACTTTGTTTTTATTACATAAATATTTGTCAAAATGTTAAATTTATTAAGTCCCTTGCATGGCGTTGTTGATTATTTTTTTCCCGGATGATTTGAGAAAAGCCCCACAATATCATGATATAGAGTTAAAATATTCCAAATATCATAATCTAAAAAAAATGGCCTTGGATAATAGGGAGAGACGTCGTGTTGCGCTAACTTATAAACTATCAAAATGTAACATTATTAACATTATGTTATGTTAGATAATTTTGCTCTTTTTTTTTTCTTTTTTTTTTAAAAATTTTGGTAACTCAAAATGAAGTTGCATTTTGTAAAAAAAACACAACTTAATCACTTTTAGTAGCATTTTGAATTTTCTTTTTTTTTGAAAATGATAACCCAGGATAAAAGTCGCGAACCCAAAACACCACTTTAAGTATTGTTTTTTAACTTTAAAAAAAAGATCCAAAACGTTACACGATATTACGTTTTGTATTAACACAACTTAAAGTTATGTTTTGAAGTGATATTTGAGGACATTTTCATGGATTGTGATAGTGAGAGCGAACACCTCACGTGCCTTGTCTCTTCTCAAACACCTTTTTTTTTTTTGATATGTATATTAAAGTATTCTGATTATATAGATAAAGATATTATTTTAATTTTTTTTGAATAAAATATTAGGACTATGTTTTTTTTTTTGAAGGGTATTAGGACTATGTTTTTATTCACAAAAATAAATATTTGGAAATAACAATAAGAACTATCTGGTCAATTTTCTTTCAAATATGTGTTAAAATTTCAAAAAAGAAATATATAAAGAAAAGGAGTACTTATATAATTATTCAACTGAAAATTAACTTATTTTTGAATATTGCCATAAGTGGTTAATTGTAATTACTGTACTCATTTATATTTCACCTATTTTAAAGTGTCATATTTTACTATGTGAACCACATCTCTTTCATGGTATTAAAGAAAATAAACTCTCAATCTATAATATTAATTTCATAATATTACAATCCATATTCATAAATTTTCTTATTTTATATTTATCATCCCTGGAATTAAGTATTATTAAAAAAAAAACCTGTTTGGTAAATGAGTTTATACAGAAGGAGACGGAGAGACTAATCGACATTTGACGCGGTTCAAAGTGGCATCAAGGACTAGTAGAGTAGTAGATAAAGGATAGAGATGCAGTTAGTGGTCAAAGTAACAAAGTGGGATTTGTGGCTAAAACAGAGACGCATGCAGTGTACTACATGATCCAACAATTCTAGTAGTAAAATGAGGAATGCTGCGCTTACCGCCCCGCTTACCGCTTTCTTCCAAGATGTTCATATTCGGTCGACTAATACAAGAATATATATATTTTGGTGACTTGTTATGATTATATACATGCTTATCTCGGCCTTCTAAAAATCCCCGATTTAACCGATTAATCCCCGATTAATTCTCTGTAAGGTCTGCCGCCGATTCGATTTTTAAAATCCGATTAATCTTTATGTATATTTCTTAATCGAATTATATATGATAAATTATGAATATTAAAATACTATATTACTTTAAATATGAAAAACTATAGAGTTTATGAATATAGTAAATATATTAGTTACTAGCTAATATAATAATAACTATATATTAAATAATATTTTAATATTTAAATAAATCTGATTTTCACTCCGATTAATCCTTCCGATTAAACCCCGATTTCTGATTAATCCCTAAATCGGTAGCTCAACCGATTAGGTCCGATTCCCGATTTCTGTAACACTGCATCTACGTTAAAGAATTAAAAATAATTAATAAAATTGCAAATAATTAGAGTGAGTAAAAGTTACAGAAACTCTTTTGAGCACATTTCTGGCCAAGAAATCATCTTAATTTAAATATAAGAAAACTATAGGGGCATCGATTTTCTTAAAGATTATCATTGCTTATAAGCATATGTATTTGAGTTTTGTAACCAAGAACCATATTATTCCACATGTTCTCTTGTCCGATTTGTATTGGATGACACAACACACGGTTCAATAAACGGATGTGATACGTCTACCCCAGGATGTAGATGAGTTGGTGACCTCATGTAATCATGTTCGGGCAAGTGCAAGTAGGGCCGGTCAAATGGATGTTTCCGCCCGTCTCGAATCGAATAAAAATATTGAAGAGTTAACCCGTTATAAGTTAACTAGCAATCTGGCACGTGCTTTGCACACGGGTAACGTTTGAATTTTTAATTTTAACTAATTAATTTAATGTGTTTTTAATTATAATATTTACTAATAAAAATACAATAGATTCTCATAGTGTTACGAATCACAGTTGTTATTCTCTGACCTATAATATAATATTAATCTTTGAGTGATTTGGAATTTAACGAAGTTAAGTTTAATTCATTAAACGGAACTGAATATCGAATATCAGATGCTTTACACAATAGGAACATTAGTCTTGAACTTTAGGCCAATAAATATAATAAAGTGCCTGGTAAGATTGCTTCCACTTGTATGTTAAAAAATGTTTGAATTTTGAACAAAACTTAAGTTTAATGAACTGCATGAAATCACTGGTTGAACATTGGAGAATAAGCTCCAAGACAAATGAAAGAAATAATACTTCTCTTCATGGAAGAAGTAGTTCATGAAATCTATAAGTATATTGCCCGTGTTTAGCACATGGTACTTTTATTATGTTTTTCTAATTAGTTTTAACATCATTTTATTGTGATTAACGCAATATTTTTATTTTTTATTTTTTTATTTTATGTTTATCGTCAATTGACATTTATATTAATAACTAATATTTGATTTGAATATATAACTATGTGGGAAAACGTTATCTACTATCAAATTTTAATTATTAATTAAAAATCATAAATAATATTTTGAATTGCGTCATGTAATTTTATTTATATAAAATCATTATATATAATTCTCCATCTTTTTTAATATTTGGTGTTTCCGAGTAAGTTCTAGAATCATGTCAAAGTTTAACACGGTGTGTTGAACACATTATATCTATTTATATATAAATGTTAATGTGCATAAATTTAGATTTGATTTTTATCAATATCAAATAATTTTTTATATTTCAATAACAATTTTTCTAAAATACCTGCCGGAAATTTCAAAAAAATTGTACAATAATCATTGTTAAATTAATATAGATACATCGACCATCAAACATGTGCGCGATAAAACTAATAATCTTAATCAAGATTAACAATGTTGAAGCATAATCGACTTATTAGACATTAAAAATTCATAAAAACTGCGGAAAATGAGGAGCACACCTCAACGACCACATACTTCAAATATTTGTATACACTTAAGATGATAAAAATAGAAGTCAAAGATTTGGTATTTACCATAATATAATTAAGTGACTTCAGTTACACCGTCTCTGAAATTTTTAATTTTTTTTGGCAGAGGAAGGTATTATTTTGGATGATAGTGTGAAGAAAATTGAAATTTGTAATAATTTTTTTTGCAGAGGAAGGTATTATTTTGGATGATACTGTGAAGAAAATAAGTGAGACGCTTTAGTCTTGGCTGGTTTAAGAAAATATAATTTTTAATTACTTGCTTTTATCTAAAATTTATTGAAAATAACATGCCTATCTATATTTATAAAACAAATGTTTTTAAATTATTTTTAAGAATAAAATTAGTTTAAGAAAAAGTTCTCCTAAAAAATATAATTAATTTTGATCATAAAATTATTAACATTTTTCAAAGACTATAATGTTATAATAAATATATAATTAAATATTTGTATAACAAAGTCTTATAATATGAGAAAAAATGAAAAAAAAAAATCAAAGATAAATCAAGTACAATTGCTGCCACCTAAATTCCTATTCAGACTCCAAACATACATATTTTCATTCTGACTTAACAGCCACGGAGAATTTTTTTTTCTTTATAATCACCTTAGATTAAAGTAACCCTAATATGAAAGTACAATTCAATATACATAAAAAGACCAGGAAAGCATACTACCAGAGCAAAGAAACAAAGACAATTCTCACAACTTTCACTAAAGACCTGCTTTACTATTGTTATCCTTGATCAGCCTGCTTTGGACATTTCAGAACAACTCCCACATGCACTTTGCAACTTTTCATGCCCACCAACTTCATGAGTATTCAAAAAATTTAGATCCCTAGCTGCTAACCATCTCATCCCTGGTGAAACCAGTTTCCTCAGCAACCACCTATCAACTTTTTTGTGTATATTGCATTCACAAAGATTGATAAAGTCAATAAGTGTTATAGCCAAATTTGGCTAGGTCCTTGTTGGGCCAAGTATGTACTTAGTTTAACTAAGTAAGACATGAATTGGGCTAAGAGTCCTATATAAAGGAAGGACGCGTCCTCCTGCTTATAAAGGGAGGACGCGACCGACCCTTGAAGAGACTAGTCTGAACGGAAGGGCGCAGCCCTCCGTGACGCGACTGATCCGCCGATGTTGCGTATCTTAATGAAGAGGACGCGTCCTCCGCGTCGGAAGGAGGGATGTGTCCTCCAGGTCACACGTGTCCCATGAAGAGGACGCGTCCTCCTGCTTATAAGGGGAGGATGCGATCGACCCTTGGTGTTGCGTGAAGAGGAGGCGTCCTCCTGCTTATAAAGGGAGGATGCGACCGACCCTTGGTGTTGCTTGAAAAGGACGCGTCCTCCGAGTCACAAGGAGGGACGCCTTACTTGAGAGTGTTGATGGAGAGACGCGACCGACCTCCGTCCACCCACGTCTTGTAATATGTGGAGGAGGGCACGCCCTCTTCGGAGGTGACCGAGGGGCGCGTCCCTTGCAAGAAGTTGACAATGAGATGAAGACCAAGGGCGTGCCTTTAACGGGGTGTCCTCGCCTCCCTGGGGGCGCGACCTCATGTTAAAGAAGGACCTGTCTGATGTGTTGTAAGAAGGCTCTTCTTATGGGAGAGTGTACATTCGCTGAGACAACCCTTCCGAGGGAGACGAAGACCGTCCCTCCGGGGATAGGAAGACCTACCCCTCCGGGGGGGATATGACGACCCCTCCGGGGGATACGACGACTCTTCCGAGGTGTTGTAGCCGTTTTTGTATATCATGTGGAGGGGAGGACGCGCCCTCCCTAGACATGGCCCGGGAGGTGCGGTCTCTTGTCCAGTAAGGAGGATTGAAGACAAGATAAGGGAAGGACGCGCCCTCCCCAGACATGGCCCGGGAGGTGCGGTCTCTTGTCCAGTAAACAGGGATGAAGACGGGAATTGGGAAGGACACGTCCTCCCTATCAGGGCGCGTCCTTTGACTCAGAAGAGGCATAGTTATGAAATACATGATGAAAGAAAGAGGATGAGTGAGTCTCCGTGACGACCCTTCCGAGGGATATGAAGACTAGTTACCAAGCTCATTTGGTAGTTATCAGGCTCATCTGATAGTTCCCGGGCTCATCCGGGCATGATCTACAATCCTCAATCCTGCTATCTGCCGAGTTAACCCTCGTGTGGGGGCTTGAGGTGATCATGGCTCTTGAAGGCCCTCCGGGGTAACACGAAGGCCGATCATATGTCTGGATCCTGTATTCTGGTGAGTTAGCCCTCATCGGGGGATTGAGACGATCGTGTAATTCGGCTCCTTGTCTACCTTGTTTGAAGATGAAGACCTCACCGAGAGGTGAGGACGTGTCCCTGCACCTCGAGGGGTTAGTCATGGCTCCCCCAGATAACTTCTCCATAAGAGTCGTGGTAGATGCTATCTCTCGTAGTGGAGATATCGTTGAATCCGTGATCTATTTGGATTAGGAGTCTGAGGTAGTCATACTCAAGACTAATTCTAACAGGAGTAGGATTCTCCAAGATGGGCCTTCGGCCTATCTCCGACCTTATCGCCAAGAGGCCTAGTCCTGATCAAACTAGGACTCCTGGTTCCATAGAACTACGTATGGCTTGATCCCCTATAAATATAGGGGTACGTAGGCACATTAGGGGATCATGAGTTGAGAGCACGTGAGACCAACTCAAAACCCTAATCTCAGCCACCCCCTAAAACAAACAACCACCACTCTCCGGCGACCAAAACCACCGTCACGGATCTTGATTCCGGCCGTGAACCTCATCTTTGTTGATTACCAAATTCCTCTATCAACAAATTGGCGCTAGAAGGAGGGGCTATTCAAGATCTTCATCTTAGGAGGAAGAGATGTCACACGACGGAGATTCGCACGTAGAGGAGGAGCGTTTTCCGGCAGGGCGATGGCTAGAGCACAAAAGAGGAGGAGACCTTCATCTACTTTTTCAGAAAAAGGACGATATCTCCATCGGGAGTTTGAAGGAGGACGATCATCAACTAAATTCTAGGAGGTAACCTAATGTGCGAACAAGGTATTCTGGACCGGGGAGTCAGCGAAGGATGCGATTTTCGGAGACTTGACACCTACGAAGAGGGTACGCCTCCCCCGGAGAGAGTACACCTCCCCCGGAAAGAGTACACCTCCCCTGACAGGGTACGCCTGCAGGTGATGTGGTGTCTGACGACCACCGTGAGGAATGCATCCCTTGACACCTACGAAGAGGGTACGCCTCCCCCGGACAGGGTACACCTCCCCCGGATAGAGTACACCTCCCCAGGACAGGGTACACCTCCCTCTGACAGGGTACACCTCCAAGTGATGTGGTGCTCGACTACCACCGTGAGGAATGAATTCCCTGACACCTCCGAAGAAGGCGCACCTCCGGGTAAGATTCTCACAATGCTTTCGCATGTTATTGCTAACAAGTCTGTTGTGGTTTGAGTCTTTACGAGAAGGAGATCGCCTCCCTGGAAGCCTCAACGGTTTTCTGAAGGGGCGCGCCCTCCCCAGAGCAAGTAATTTGAGGTTCGCGAGAGGCGCATGTTGGAGGCCTGACCACGTGTGATGATATGAACGGGAAGGTTACGAAGGGCGAGCTATTGAGATGGAACCTAGCTCGAAAAGTCGTAAGGGTGCGCGCCTTCCCCTGACCGGGCGCGCCCTCAGGTAAATACTAAACTCCCCCAGTATTTGGTTCCCTAAGACTACTACATGTGTAAATTCACAGGTAATATGGTGTTACCTTTATGAGGAATACACCTCTTCGCCGTGAGGAGTAGTCGCACTTTCCTCCAACAAGACGCGCCCTCCTAAAGGGGTACGCCATATCCAACCAGTATTCTATCAGAGAACGAATTGCGCGCCTCCCTCTGACAGGGCGCGCCCTCTGGTATGTCTGATGCATTAATTGCTTCATATGATACTTTGTGAAGACAAACATACTCAGGAAGGAGCTCACTAGTCTTGAAGAGGTCACGTCCCTCCCTAGGGCGCGTCCTCTCGGAAGTACTCATCACTTGAGGAAGCACATGAGGGCGCGCCCCCAGGATAATAATGTTGAGAAGGGAGATGCTTCAAAGACGCGCCTCCTCCTAGTTGGACGCACCCCGAGTTCCAAGGTCATGTTTCCAGGGTTGATAATTTGGGAGGACGCGTCTTCCCCTAACAGGGCGCGTCGTGAGGTAACACTGACCATCAGTATTAAGTCGTATACATGATAAAGTGCAGGTCAAGTCTAACATGCTAAAGGAGCTGTCCATCTTGATGAGGGCGCGCCCTCCGTTCTACGGGAACGTAGCATGATACCTGCAAGGTCTTTGATTAAGGTACACTTAAGGCCTTTCAAAGGTTACCAAATTATCCATGACTAGCTCTGGGTACTATGAATTTTAACCATCCATGATACGCTCTGGATGTCATCCACGATTTACTCTGGATGCTATGATTATTTACGTGTCCATGATACGCTCTGGATACTATATTTGCGCATCCATAATACGCTCTGGACATTATACTTGCGCATCCATGATACGCTCTGGATCTTACATATTCATGATATGCTCTGGATAACAGTTTATACTATTAATTCCCCATTGAGCTATTAGCTCTGGGACCCGTGCGATGCACCGGAGCTTTTTTAAACCACGATAAGATTCGTGATGCCTCGTATGGGATGATGTATGGACTAGGGAGTGGTCCTTTTGAATTTCTTAAGCAAGTGATTCACGCGTGAAAAAGTAAAGCTGCGCCAAAGGCCGCGCCCTCTACTTAATCCTTGGAAAAGATCAAAAGAGCCTTACAAGTAAGGCTGCGCCCTCTGCTTATACAGTCCTTGAAAGAAAAGAAATATTGCAAGGCAGCGCCATCAGCCGCGCCCTCTGCTTAGGTAATTCTTTAACAAAAAGAATTAAAAGGGGTCATGTTATAACTAGGCGGCGCCATTCTGTAAGTCGCGCCTTATATTTACTATTCCCAGATACCATGGACACAGTAAGGCTGAAAAAAAAGCCACAAACCTTCGCACAGCGAAGGCGCGCCCTTCTTTTGTTGAAGTTCATTGGCGCGAATGTTATGGTTGAATGTGTCATTTGGAAGGAATAAGCGAAGCTGCGCCACTGTCAACGACAGATAGGCCGCGCCCCCTGTTTTCTTTTGTCTACATAAAGATTGCTTATTATTTATGAACACATCAAGAAGACGCGACAGCCTCATGCTTAGCAACTTTGCTAAATGATCAAAGACACCGACATTATATACATGCAAGGCTTGTGCACAGCCTGCATCTTGGAATGTCGAGGAATAGAAGTGGCTTACGTCACGCCTCTATGCGCGGACGCGCTCTCGGAAGAGGATGTGTGGTATGGAGTAAAAATTTCCCTGATATCTCCAATATCAAGAAAATTTGGGGAGTACTTGTTATAGCCAAATTTGGCTAGGTCCTTGTTGGGCCAAGTATGTACTTAGTTTAACTAAGTAAGACATGAATTGGGCTAAGAGTCCTATATAAAGGAAGGACGCGTCCTCCTGCTTATAAAGGGAGGACGCGACCGACCCTTGAAGAGACTAGTCTGAACGGAAGGGCGCAGCCCTCCGTGACGCGACTGATCCGCCGATGTTGCGTATCTTAATGAAGAGGACGCGTCCTCCGCGTCGGAAGGAGGGATGTGTCCTCCAGGTCACACGTGTCCCATGAAGAGGACGCGTCCTCCTGCTTATAAGGGGAGGATGCGATCGACCCTTGGTGTTGCGTGAAGAGGAGGCGTCCTCCTGCTTATAAAGGGAGGATGCGACCGACCCTTGGTGTTGCTTGAAAAGGACGCGTCCTCCGAGTCACAAGGAGGGACGCCTTACTTGAGAGTGTTGATGGAGAGACGCGACCGACCTCCGTCCACCCACGTCTTGTAATATGTGGAGGAGGGCACGCCCTCTTCGGAGGTGACCGAGGGGCGCGTCCCTTGCAAGAAGTTGACAATGAGATGAAGACCAAGGGCGTGCCTTTAACGGGGTGTCCTCGCCTCCCTGGGGGCGCGACCTCATGTTAAAGAAGGACCTGTCTGATGTGTTGTAAGAAGGCTCTTCTTATGGGAGAGTGTACATTCGCTGAGACAACCCTTCCGAGGGAGACGAAGACCGTCCCTCCGGGGATAGGAAGACCTACCCCTCCGGGGGGGATATGACGACCCCTCCGGGGGATACGACGACTCTTCCGAGGTGTTGTAGCCGTTTTTGTATATCATGTGGAGGGGAGGACGCGCCCTCCCTAGACATGGCCCGGGAGGTGCGGTCTCTTGTCCAGTAAGGAGGATTGAAGACAAGATAAGGGAAGGACGCGCCCTCCCCAGACATGGCCCGGGAGGTGCGGTCTCTTGTCCAGTAAACAGGGATGAAGACGGGAATTGGGAAGGACACGTCCTCCCTATCAGGGCGCGTCCTTTGACTCAGAAGAGGCATAGTTATGAAATACATGATGAAAGAAAGAGGATGAGTGAGTCTCCGTGACGACCCTTCCGAGGGATATGAAGACTAGTTACCAAGCTCATTTGGTAGTTATCAGGCTCATCTGATAGTTCCCGGGCTCATCCGGGCATGATCTACAATCCTCAATCCTGCTATCTGCCGAGTTAACCCTCGTGTGGGGGCTTGAGGTGATCATGGCTCTTGAAGGCCCTCCGGGGTAACACGAAGGCCGATCATATGTCTGGATCCTGTATTCTGGTGAGTTAGCCCTCATCGGGGGATTGAGACGATCGTGTAATTCGGCTCCTTGTCTACCTTGTTTGAAGATGAAGACCTCACCGAGAGGTGAGGACGTGTCCCTGCACCTCGAGGGGTTAGTCATGGCTCCCCCAGATAACTTCTCCATAAGAGTCGTGGTAGATGCTATCTCTCGTAGTGGAGATATCGTTGAATCCGTGATCTATTTGGATTAGGAGTCTGAGGTAGTCATACTCAAGACTAATTCTAACAGGAGTAGGATTCTCCAAGATGGGCCTTCGGCCTATCTCCGACCTTATCGCCAAGAGGCCTAGTCCTGATCAAACTAGGACTCCTGGTTCCATAGAACTACGTATGGCTTGATCCCCTATAAATATAGGGGTACGTAGGCACATTAGGGGATCATGAGTTGAGAGCACGTGAGACCAACTCAAAACCCTAATCTCAGCCACCCCCTAAAACAAACAACCACCACTCTCCGGCGACCAAAACCACCGTCACGGATCTTGATTCCGGCCGTGAACCTCATCTTTGTTGATTACCAAATTCCTCTATCAACAATAAGCAAAACAAACAATTTGCATCCTAATAGTACAGTTCCAAACAGATTGCACAAAGAAGTTTCAGACAGAAAAGATATATGGTTCAACCTTACGAACAAAACATAATTGCTACTAACCACCAGACTTTAACAATAATTATATTTTAACTTTACCGATCAATAGAATACATAATTAATATAGATTAAATCTGCTTAATTTTTTTTTCTGAAAACTATAGATTATATTAATATAATCGATTGCATAAGAAAAATTTTGCGAGAAACAACTATAGTTAAATTGACGTGTCGAATCCATGTTGTAATATTCTTCATATTTTTTATGATTGTGTAATGGATCACCCAAATATATATCATTAACTGAAAGATTAACCCCAAAGAACTATGGTGAAAATGTTTTACGATATAGTCTTTGACATGTATACTGACCTCGGCATGCTGGAATAAAAATACATAAGGATATATTGAGTAACATGTTTTGTGCTAATTGAGTATAAAGAGTTCATATCATGTATCAATATATACACACCTTCCGCGACTCCTTCGACATCTTCTTCATCATCTGTACAGATTCAAGCAATCGGAAAACATTGTTCATGTCCATCTAGGTTGAATTCTCTATTAAAGTTACTCTGTTGTATAGATGTTTTAAGCTGAGCATAAATTACACACACATCATCGTCGTCTTCAACAATTTATGATTGGATTGTGTGAGAAGCTGTACATGAGAAGAAGGTAGAATTGTTTGATACCTTTTCATTGCATCCTCGAATGGACAACCTAAAAATATATCCTTACAGCACGATGAAGTGTTCTGAAAACTTTTATTCTTGTCTGCATTTCCCATCTTTATTGTGTTACTGGTGTCTTCAAGATTTCTTCCATCCACTGCATTTATCAGTGTGTAATTATTTAGAGCACCGGGTATAATTAAGATAATGTCAAAGCAATGTTAGCTCACCTGCCTCTTTATTTGCACCTGAGGATCTTTCATCTCCTACTGCATCAAAGGAATACATCAAATTCCTAACACTTGGAGAAGCTGCCATCTTCTACCAGGCTGTTTCATGTAACTAAGATCAAGGATTCAGGGTCAAGTCCAGTTTCAGATAGCGAAGGGTTAATTGTTGTTAGCACAAATTATATGACCTTGCCTGCAAATACCAAGCCGATTCAATTCTGGAACCCGTATTGTGACATCAGAATCTAGAGTTGTTCCAGTTTTCGAGGACATGGTTTCAGGTCCATGACATATATGTTGGTTCAGCAAGTTAATTGACTTGTTATACTGAACACCACTCTTTGAAACACAAAGACCTAATAACTCTTGATCATTTAACCATTACTCTCAAACATCAGAAATATCACACACTATGCACTTGCAAGTGGACTCTCTATACCTTTTATATTGAGAAATCTGTCAAATTAGTTGTTGTTCCTATAATATCGATAATTCTAAATATTTATTTGGAAAGAAAAATTCAAAATTTTCTAAATTTTTTTCAAAAAAATATTTTAAAAATCAAGTTAATTCCTATAAATGAATGGAACCTTAGAAGGCTACAATTTTTTAATGGACATGGTTCTGTTCCTGCCAAAACTTCAGCACATGGGTTATCTGTAATACCCTTAATGTTATGTCTTAAGATTAAACATGGATAATAAGGACTTTCAAACCATCAAAGTTATAGTTCTTCAAATTAAAAATGGAAATTAGACATTTGTGAGTTCGGACTACTATCTCATCTCTGTTAGGGTTATACTAAAATATTCGTTTGAAGTATATAACAATTATTTGAGAATCTTGAATGCATGTTTTCACATTGTCTGTATATTATATATTGTAGACAATCTAGTATCAAATGGGATAGCAGAAGATTAGATTGTCAGACTCCTTATATAATATAATAAAGGTTCACAGTCGAGGTGGTGTTAGACAAACCACTGGAACGGCTGAAGTATTATTTGGAAATAGTTTATCTTGACTATTGAATAATACTTATATACTTTGTGTATATTGAAGGGGATCAAAATAGTAGAATAATTGTTTCTTTAATTCTGACAATAAAGAACTAAGATTCTATGATGTTATTAATGCTTAAGTTCTTAATCCGGATATAGTGATTGACACTTGTATTTAATGCACATGCCTTGACTAATAAATTAAGTAATTTATTTTAAATTACGAATTTATGTATTGGGCAATGACATTATATACAGAGTGGGATATTGACTATAGAAGGAAACCGTGTCCGAAAAATATATTCGGGTGATGATGTCCTCTTGAAAGCTCATAAAGATAATTATGCTTTAGTCCTGCGGGCAGATTTGTTCTTGCATAATTATAAGGTTGAGTGGATGATCAAGGATAAAAGATATTAATTAAATTAATTGTCAGAAATTAATTTAATTAATGGACATGCGATATCTTAAACATGGGGAATTTATAAGCAATTAATATGGGAGCCGAATTAAATAATTAATTTACGGAATTAGGAAAGGTAGTGCAAATATTAGTTCTTTAGTGGATAGAATTAATATTTAATGACATTGGGCCTGGCCCAGAATGTCATTGGAAGGCCTGACCTAATGATCCATGATCCCTGCTGTAGCCTATATATATTCTCGTTCTCCTAAAGCTGAAAGACACCAAAAACGAATTATCCTAGAGTTTGAGAGAGGCAGACGTTTTTCTCAAGGAGACAGCTAGGGTTTTGGGTTTTCGGAGCTTTAAGGAGAGGCACACCTTGGGAGATCGAAGGCCACACTTCGTCCAAGGAGAATCAAGGAATACAGTAGAAGACGTGGATTTGAATCGCTTGCGCCGTAGCGATTAAGGTTAATATTCTGTTCGAACTTTTAATAAGTATCATAAAACGCAGGGCCAAGGTCCGATTGTTCCTACAATGGCATCAGAGCCAGGTTCCGGTTCTGCGATTTATGATATGCAGTCCATGTCATGATTATATATGCATGTATATAGTGATTCTGTGATGCAGGTCGTTGTCCACTATTATGGCCGTGTTTTAATTATTCTGTTATTTTTGGATTCCACGTGGTTTATCGTGGCTGTTGTAAATCACGAGGGTTGATCGTGATAGTTTAATCTTGTAATTCAATTTGTAATTGTTTTAGATTATGATCTGATGTAATAGAATAGGCTGGTTCGTCTGTACAATTAGTATGTAATTGTTTGATCAACGGGGCTGCAAGAAACAAGGATCTTCCGCTGCTGCGATTAGGGTTTCGGGGGTGCTGCACTGTTTTGGGCGTAACTTTTGCATACGGTGTCCGATTTGGGCGAATGAGCACTTTTCGGAGACGGCAGAACGAGACGGAGCTAGCCATAACCCGGGGAACCCCGGTTGAGGTGATTTAGAAGGTGTTTTTTGGGATTTTTCGAGGCATTCTGAGGCCGTTTAGGCCTCCAAACGGGCTCTCGAAGTTTTCTGGACAGATCTGGATTCTGACGAAGGATGAATTCGAAGCTGATTTTTCCGGGGCCATAATAGTGGATGTGCTTTATTATGATTCTTGATTATTGTTATTATGTGTTTCTTGTGTGTGTTGTTATGCCATGTGATACTAACCCTTCGCATGCTAGAATGACATGGACATAGGGATGTTTTTTAATTAATGCTTTAATCATGCTAGTATGCTGCCATGTTATATGTTCTTTATGTGTTCTTTATGTTGCTATAACCATGATAGTATGCATGTGGACTTCGAAGAAATAACATAGGGCGATGCATCTAGATTAAAATCCTCAAAGTAAATTCTAAGTGGGAGAGGGAGTTAATATGGTATTAAATCCCATGGTCTCCATCATTGTTTGTATGTAATTTAACATAAAGGCGAATATAAATTATGTATACGTCACCCATCGTGGCATGTAATTTATGGTGTCTAGAATGTTATAGATATTACTGGAACAAACTTCTTAAATTAATACGAATAGATACGGATTTTCTTTATCTCTGATTTGGGGCGATTTCGAAGGCTTATGGGTATTAAGTGAGACTGATGTGACTCCTCCACTGCCTAGAAATCAAACCAGACACGAATATTGAATTGAAGTATTCTATTCCAGAAATATTGGAAGGTATACATGCCACCCATCGTGGCGTACCAAGTTCCATAGGTTTCGGGTAATTTAAGATTTGATGATGGTATACACTTAGCTATGAAAAATAATATAGGCCACCCCAACGTGGCTTGTTGTTTAGTAATAGGACCGAAGTAACGTTTAAACAAATTTAGGTGGTATACATGTCACCCATCGTGACGTACCAGAAACTTATGGTGTTTAAACGTTAGTGCATTTAATTTTAATAATTGTTAGAGGAACCAATAGGACTTAATTTTTTATGCACCCTTCTTTATGTGTAATGTGATTTTTTCATGCATGATTCTCAGGATATAATGGGGTTTAATCCACTGTTCACCATACTTAAGGATAACAAACTTACCGGACCTAACTATATTGAATGGAAACGTAATTTGGACATTGTGTTGACTGCTGAGGAGTACAAGTTTTGCACTTATGAACCCAAGCCTGAGCAGCCCGCTGCTGATGCTCCTGATGAGGAGAAAGAGTATTATAAGCGGTGGATAAAGGCTGATGAGATGTCGCGATGTTACATTCTGGCAGCAATGTCGGGTGTTTTGCAGCATCAGCATCAGGCTATGGCCACTGCTTCGGATATGCTCTTTAATCTCAAAGAACTTTTTGGAGATCAGAATAGGGCTGCTAGGCAAGTAGCCATGAAGGCTTTAATGAACACTCAGATGGCTGAAGGTACACCTGTAAGGGATCATGTTCTCAAGATGATGTCACATCTGAATGAGATAGAGATCCTTGGTGCAGAGCTTGACAGGGAAACCCAGATTGACATTATCCTTATGAGCTTGCCCAAGAGTTTTGAGCAGTTCCGCTTGAATTACAACATGAACAAGAGGCAGTATAGTCTTGCGGAACTGCTGACAGAACTTCAGGCAGCTGAAGGGTTATTTCGCCAGAGTGTTCAAGTGAATGTGGCTGAGAAAGGTTCTTCCTCTAAGCCGAAAGGCAATAAGAAGAAGAAAAAGGCTCAGACACAGAAAGCTGTGAAGACAGTGGGTGTTCAAGGTGGTGTGAAAAAGCCTAAAGGGAAGTGCTACCGGTGCAAGCAGTCGGGTCACTGGAAAAAGGATTGTCCTCTTCCTAAGAAGACAAACGATACTGGTATGTCTCTTTCTCTAGTTACAGAAACATTTGTAGAGGCTATATCTACGAGCACTTGGTGTGTGGATACTGGAGCCACTGATCATGTTTGTAACTCTATGCAGGGGTTCCAGCAATCCAGAATGCTTAGAGATGGTGAGATCTACGTGTTCATGGGAGATGCTACGAAAGTAGCAGTAGTTGCAGTAGGAGTTATTCATTTATCTTTTGGTTCTGATAGGATTTTGGTTTTGAACAATTGTCTTTATGTACCTTCTTTTAGAAGGAATTTGATTTCGGTTTCTAAACTTGCTATGGATGGTTATAATGTTTGTTTGGATCGTAATGTTTCTATTATGATGAATAAACGGATTATATGTTCTGGTACATTGCAAGACAATTTGTATATAATTAATCCTAGTCAACCCGCACTGCAACTACAACATAGGGTATTGAATAACACATCTTCTACCTCTAATAAAAGAAAGGAACCTTCTAGTTTGAACCAAACATATCTTTGGCACTTGAGATTATGTTAGGTCCCGATACGATTGTAGAAGGGGGGTTGAATACAATCGTCACAAAATTCGCGCGGAATAAATCTGATTTGGATATAACTGGATAATCAGATTTTAATTAATTAAATAAACAAGGTTCAAGTAAAAAGTTATTTAAACTTGAAAGTCGTTATTAAATTAATATGGTTCAGTTTTAAAGTCCACTAGTTCATAGAATAAATTTGACAGGAAGTATTCTAACTTAGCGGTATAAAACAACCGAATGATCAAAGCACAGAAAACTGTGGATTTAACGAATAGCAAGTTTAGCACAACTTGAAAGCTTTTCAATACTTTGAACACTTGGAAATGAAGAAGTGAAGCCATATTTATAGGCAAATCACTTGGATCTAGGTATGACATTGAAAGGAATGACTTTCTAGCTTAGGAATGACTTAATAAAGCAAAGCCATGCCAAACACTAAGAAGGAATGACATTAAAACACAAAGTCATGCTAAACAAAGGAAGGAATGACATTCTTTGATAATGTCATGCTAAGAGTGGAAGGTATGATATTATTGAGCTTGGCCTCCAAGTTAAGCATGGCATGACATTCCCTGGAAATGTCATGAAGAAACACATGGTATGACATATGGAAAAGTCATGCAAAGGCACATGGTATGACATTTTCTAAGAATGTCATGCCCACTTCAATTCGGTAGTACGCACGCTGTTTCAGTAATATGAAAGTTTATAAACTTTCGTCCTTTAGCCAGCTCCTTAGAAATGCTTTTAATCCCGCACAGCTTATAATCTTTAATCAATAAATATTTAATTTAATCCAGAAATTATAAAAATAAATATCTAATATTATTAGACATTTATAAATATAATTTTCTAATTAATTAAAATATTTATTAATATAAATAAATCCTTACGGTCCAAGCTGCGGTCTCTAGAGGGCCGGGAACCGGACTCCTTTTGCCTTGCAAATAATAAATCAATTCCATCCGGGGTTCCAGCTTTAAGATTATATCACTTTCCATAGCGTTGGTGATAATTCTTTTCCCTCATAGTCAGACAGGACTAAGATTCGATCTCCTGTGGGTCTGGAACCGGATCCCTTTTGCTTTGAAAATTATAAATCAATTCCAACCGGGTTTCCAGCATTAAGAATATATCACACTCCATTGTGTTGGTGATAATTCTTTTTCCCATAGCAAGACAGGTCTGAGCGGCGGTCTCCTTGTCCTTCCTTTTAGCCTTCTTTCTTTTGCTTTCTTTTTGTAAATTAATTCTAAATCAATTAACTTATTAATAAACTTAATTATCAAATTAATTCACATTGAATTAATTTAACAACTAAATAAATTAATAGAGATTAATTATTTAACAAAGAATTAATTAAAAAGTGTATATTTCAGAAAGCAAATGTCTTGAGCCTTCGTCTTGATCATCACTCGGCTTGAACGACCACCTTCCTTTGATGTTAAATATTCAATATAAATAGCTGACACACAAATGTACTGTCTGGTTCATTTGTGCCTAACTAAATTGAATATTCTCCATCAATTAAACATTTGAGCTGTGGTCGGGTCTTCGAATCTTCATCTTCTAGTTCAACTTCATTTCAGTACACATATGGAATCTCTGATGAAATAAATACTTGAATCTTCGTACCTTCTGAACTCCTTGAACTGCTACACAATTTATTTAGCACCGAGGCTTGATCATATGAAATGAACTTCTTCCAGTGGCTTGTAGCGGATATCTTGGAATTCTTCTGACATTCTGATTCTTGTATCCACTTTACTTTCTTGATCTGATTCCAGCTAAACTATCTACTATCATAACTTATCAGAGACTAATCCAGGTCGAGTTACAAGTTGTCAGGTCATCAAACACAAGTTGAGTTATCAGCGGTTGTACAAATAGGCTTATACATGTACCTTGCAAAAAGGCCTTTCAATCTCCCCCTATTTGTTTGTTAAACACTAACACACAAATTCAGATGAGGATAACTCAACTAACAACAACTAACAACTTTCTATGACTCAATAAACATTAATACCAACTCAACCTATTAGGAAACAATCCCAATTGATAATAGAAACATAAAACATTAAAATGTACATAGTAGATGGTTTCTGGTAATACATATAACATTGTACCAGTCTTCATTTTTCTTCAGACAGCTACTTCTTCTGAAATGCCTTTCAATCACTTAAGACCTTTCAATCTCTCCAAGATTTGCAATCACCTTCCAAGATCTAACATGTAATTCTTCCTTAATCTTCTCCCTCATAGGTTCCTCCTTAGATTATAGATTAGAACATGAATATTCTCCACCTAAGTGAGGCATAGAACATTCTCCCCTTAAGATCATGGATCATAGAATATTCTCCCCCTCGGAGTTCCTCAGAGTTCTGTCAATATTTCTCCCCCTTAGTTGAGGAATCCTCAATTGTTATCAGTAATGATACCAACTGATTAGATAAGACATTGAATGACAGAATCCAGTTATGAAGAAGACAGGGCTTCGTAGAAGGTGCATCCAGTAGAAAAGTAACCATAGTAAGCATCCACTTAGATAAAACATTTTAGATACCAATTTTGAATAATATGGTTTAAATGTGGTAAACAGTGGGTGTCTCACTAAAATATTCTGCAGGTGTATCACTCGACACTCAAAATATCTCTCAGTTTATGGGTAAAGGTTTCACTAACAAATTCTGTAAGTGTTTCACTCCACACAAATCCTGAGCTTCCAAAGTGTGATGTACCTGCAATTTAAGATCACCTTAGCCTCCTCATGGAAGGTCATTGGTGGTGCAATGGGAGTTCGTAATTCCCAGTCCATGTAGACTCATCGGATAAATCCAAGTCATAGTCCACAAGTTGCCTACTACTTTCAGAGAGTAGTAAATCCTTTAAAGGATCCAGAGTTTGATTCTGGGAGGTTAGACAATAGGCCTTTCAATGGCATGAAACCTATGTTTCCCTCAGATACCTGTTAAGGCACTTGATCCTTAGAAGAATCCTCTACCATAGTAGATTGCCTTTCACCTTCAAGGGTGAAAGATCCCTTAGGGGATCCGGAAATGTTCCTTCCGGGAGGGTAGACAAGGACGTTTTAGATGGCAACGTGTCCAAGTTTCCCTCGGATGCCTATGAAGGCACTTGGTTCAATAAAGAACCAGCAATTTCAATATCTATCCGTGATATGGACGATAAAGTTATTGCAACCGTCAATTACTTGAATATTTACCAACCATATAAATATGCACACTATTAGTATTCACAACATAAATACCAAGAAGAAATACTTTACAAGCATGCAACAAAATTAAAATAGAAATAAACATAAAAACTATTTACAAGAGCTCATGTCATGTTTAACATTCCAAGTTCACAAACCAATCTTGAGAAAGTGGATTCATCAAGTGGTTTAGTGAAGATGTCAGCAATCTGATTAGCTGATGGTACAAAAAGTAGCACCACAGTTCAATTCATGACATGTTCTCTAATAAAATGATACCTTATGTCAATGTGCTTGGTTCTAGAATGTTGTACAGGATTGTTGGAAATGGTTATTGCACTTGTATTATCACAAAATATAGGAATTTTGTTTAAAACAAGTCCATAGTCATTAAGCTGATTCCTAATCCACAAGATTTGAGCACAACAGCTACCTCCCGCAATATATTCTGCTTCGACTGTCGAGGTGGATACTGAGTGTTGTTTCTTACTGTACTAGGAAACCAACCGTCGTCCTAGAAACTGATAGCTTCCAGAAGTGCTTTTCCTGTCTATCCTGCATCCTGCATAATCAGAATCTGTATAGCCTGTTAGGTCAAAACCAGTATTCTTAGGGTACCAGATACCAAAAATAGGTGTACCCTTAAGATATCTAAAAATTCTTTCAACAGCTATAAGATGTGACTCTTTAGGATCATTTTGGAACCTTTCACATAAATATGTTGCAAACATTATATTAGGTCTACTAGCAGTGAGATAGAGTAATGAGCCAATCATACCTCTAAAGCTTGAAATATCAACTTTCTTACCAGATTTGTCCTGGTCAAGCTTAGTGGGAGTGGCCATGGGTGTCTTTGCCGGTGAAGAGTCTTCTAGAAGAGCTTTGACATATTTTGATTGGCAAATGAAGATCCCATCATCTTTCGGACTTACTTGAAGACCAAGAAAGAATGACAGTTCACCCATCATACTCATCTCGTAGTTATTCTGCATCAACTTAGCAAATTTCTTGCACAAGTTTTCGTTAGTAGAACCAAATATAATATCATCAACATATACTTGAACAAATATCATATTATTTTCATGCAATATGTAAAAGAGAGTTTTGTCTATGACACCTCTAGTGAAACCATTTTCAAGTAAAAATTCAGAGAGAGTGTCATACCAGCTTCGTGGTGACAGCTTGAGTCCATAAAAAAAGTTTAAACAAGAAGTATACAAAATCAGCAAACTCTGGATTTTCAAAGCCAGGGTGCTATTCAAGATAAACTTCCTCTTCAAGCTTTCCATTCAGAAATGCAGTTTTCACATCCATTTCATAAACTTTGAAGTTGGAGTGTGCAGCAAATGCAAGAAAAATTCTGATGGCCTCAAGACGTGCAACTGGAGCGTAGGTTTCATCATAATCAATTCCCTCTTCTTGGGAGTAACTTTTAGCAACCAGTCTGGCTTTGTTCCGTACAACATTGCCATCACCATCAAGCTTATTCTGGTAGACCCATCCAGTTCCAATAACAGACTTGTTCTTTGGTCTTGGAACCAGGGCCCAGACTTCTTGTCTCTCGAATTGATTAAGTTCTTCTTGCATGGAAAGAACCCAATCCGGATCGGCTAGTGCATCTTCAATTTTCTTTGGTTCTTCTTGAGATAGAAAACCTGAATATAGACATTCATTTTGAGTTGCACTCCTAGTCCGAACACCAACATCTGGATCACCAAAAAATTAGATCAAAGAGATGATCTCTATTTCAGATCCTTTCTCTTGGAAGATTTAATCTTGATGATTCGCCAGAATTATCATTGTGATGTTGACTCTGACTAGTTGATCCACCATCTCCCCCTAAGTTGCTGCCAGGTTGACTAGATGATCCACCACTGGTACTAGTAGAGGCTTCATTGTTTCCATTGTCTCCTCCACCATTATCTGGATCATAATCACCATTGTTAGTCTCATTACCTGTTGCAGCATCAGGTTATTCATCATCATCATCCGAGTCTGAGTCTGGATAATAATCAAACTTTAGTAACTCAGATGGATCTTCAATTTGGATACTTGGGAGTTTAGTGTCGTCAAAAGTAACATTGACACTTTCCTTGACTTGTAATTGATCAATGATAAACACCTTATATGCTCGAAGAGAATAACCAACAAAAAATTGCTTTAAGTGCTTTGGGTTCAAAATTGCCACGATGTTCATCTCCATCCTTAAGCACAAAGCATTTAGCTCAAATACATGAAAGTACTTGACCATTGGTTTCTTTACGTTCATACGCTCATAAGGAGTTTTCATGTGTTCCTTGTTGATCAGAGTTCGATTCTGGGTGTAACAAGAAGTATTCACAGCTTCAGCCCAAAAGTAGATGGGCAACCTTGATACGCTTAGCATAGTTCTTGTAGCTTCAATCAAGGTACGATTCTTCCTTTCTACTACTCCATCCTGTTGCGGAGTCCTTGGCACTGAATATTGTCTTGTTATGCCATTGTCGGAGCAAAATCTGTTGAAAGTTTCATTCTTAAACTTTGTTCCATTATCGGATCTTATTGCTCTAACACGAAGTTTATCATTAGAATCCAACTCGATCTTCTTGATAAGATCAATTAACAATTGCGAAGTTTCATCCTTAGAATGTAGGAATAAAACCGATGTGAACTTAGAGAAGTCATCAACAATCACCAAGGCATATCTCTTTCTTGATAAAGACATCACATTGACTAGACCAAATAAATCCATATGTAATAGTTGCAGTGGTTCAGTGTTACTGGTGTCTGTGCCTTTGTATGATGCTAGCTTAGCCTTCTCTTTCTGACATGCCTCACAAAGTCCTTGTTGAGTGAATTCCAAAGGAGGCAGTCCTCTCACCAAATCCCTCTTGACCAAAGAGTTTACGATTTTAAAATTAAGGTGAGACAGCTTCTTATGCCATAGCCAACTATCTTCAGGTGAAGCCTTTGAATAGAAACAATTATCTTCATCATTGGTTCCCGAATTGAGATCAGCTACGTATAAGTTAGCTTTCTTACTCCACAGAGAGCAAGATGGTCATCTTTAGTGTGAGATGTCATACACTTCTCCTTGACAAAGTTTACTTGGAATCCCTTGTCATAGAAGATTGTGCTTGAGTCCTTCAACCAAAGAAACTTTTTCGATGATAACATTTCCAGCATGTAAATTGCCATATCCCGTAGTACGACCTTTGCTGTTATCTCCAAAGGTGACAATCGGGCCAGCTCTCTCAATCACATTTGATAGCAGGGCTCTATCACCGATCATATGTCTAGAAGATCCACTATCGAGGATCCATACAACCTTTTCAACCTTGTTTGGCTCCCTACACATATCAAACGAATTAAACCTTCTTCGGAACCCAAACTTGGTTGGGCCCGGCATACTTAAAGAATTGACCTTTGTCAGCTTTGACAACAGATCCTGTTCGAATAACATCAGCATCCACTTTGACTGTACTTACTTTCCTACAAACAGCCTTGAACACTTTAGGTTTAGGCTTAGGAACATAAGTATCCTTCTTGATAGGAGGACCAGTAGTCTTGGTTTTTGCAAACTTACTATTCATGTGCTTTCTAGGTGTTGTGTTTTCTTTGTTAGCATGCATACTTTTGAAATAAGCAGACATTACATTAAAGGCACACAACATGCAATTATCAACACCACAAGGTTTATGGCACATATCAACTAAAGGAATAGTAGGCATGTTATTCAGAACAACAGGGGGTTTAACAGTTTCTACATTAACATTTTCAGAAGTTCTAGTGTTATTAGTAGAAGAGCATGTATTGTTATCATTCCTGCATCTAACAAACTTATTAGGCTTGTTAAAATTATTCTTTAAGCCATTGGCACCTATGCCAGCTTTGGGCGAACTAAATGTGCCCTCAACTTGCATTGGCTCTACAGATGCCAAAATCTCCCTCTCATTCTCAATATCCTCTAAATTCATTTCATATTGAATAATCACGGGCATATCAAGTAATGGTTCTGCGACAGGGGTTTTGAATAAAGGTTTGGGAGCATCCTTTAAAACATGTGGGATACCCCTGTCTTCAGCACTCTTAACAAAAGGAGTTATGTTACTAGCCTTACCTACCGACTTGTTGTAATCGAAACCTATACCAACTTTCCTTTTAATCACTTGTTGGTCCACTAGGTTCTTAACAATATTAGTCGACTCCTTATAAGCAAGGCACCTAACCTTTTCTTCAGCTAGTTGCTCATTCAGTTTGTTCTCCCTATACTCTAACACTTTGACTTTGTTAGACTGAGTCAACAAGTCACCAGTTAATTGTTCAATTTTAGGGGTGAGAACAAGTTTTTCTTTTAACTTTAACTCATGAACTTCTTGCTTTAAAGCTTTGTGTTCAAGAGTCAGAGCTTTGAGCTTATTACGAGCGTCATCACGTTCAAGTCCTAATTGCATAAACAGTTTAGGGCAAGTAGGATCTACCGGAAATCCGCCAGTGCGATGTGGAGGTGTAGAAGGTTCCATAAAAGCCATTAGAGCAACATTCCCCCGCTCTTCCTCCTCATCACTATCTGTGTCATCCCAGCTTTTTCCTTTTGCCACATAGGACTTCCCTTGGCTGCTTTGGCCTTGATGCTTCTTTAGCAGAGCCTTATACTTCTGCTTTAGCTCGTCATAAGATTCTTTCTTCTTTGCCAGCTGATTGGGCTTCTTGCACTCCGATGCAAAGTGACCAGGCTCATCACAGTTGAAACATTTAAACTTGCTTCGATCAACCATCCCAGTCTTGTAAGCCCCTTTTGATGTTGTGGACGAAGATCCCCCTTTCTGAAATTTACTACCAGAAGATTTAAACTTGTAGGAGGGATTCTTCCTAAATCTCATGTTATCAAACTTCCTGGCAAACATAGCAAGAGATTCGTCCTCCAGCTGATCTAACTCTTCCATCGAGTAAAATTCATCATCTCCCTTACTTACTGAAGTATGTCCTATTTCCGGCACAACATACTCCTGGGAGCTTCTTGAAGGTACAACAACCTTCCTTTCTTTCACAAGAGGTGATTGTATTATGAGGGCAGTAGAATTGCTGACAGACGTAGACGTGTTCAGTGTCTTTCCCCATCCGTATCTCTGTTTAGTTTGAGCCTGTTCCAATTCATAGGTTTTCAGAACCCCATACAGCTGTTCCAATGAGATCTCTGTCAAATCTCTGCTTTCTCTGATGGCGGTTATCCTATGCTCCAGATGCTCAGGGAGTGTCAGCAAAAACTTCAGGTTCACCTCTTTGTTGTCGTAGTATTTCCCGTTCAGATTCAGATTGTTTATCAAATTGTTGAATCTGATGAATACTTCAGAAATCCCTTCTCCGGGATTAGAACCAAATTGCTCGTATTGAGCCACAAGAATTTCCTTCTTGTTTTCCCGTACTTCCTCCGATCCTTCATTGATAATTTGCAGAGTGTCCCATATCTGCTTAGCACTTGTACAGTTGACAACATTATTGTACATTACTGGATCCAATGATTCGATCAGAATGAGCTGTAGAGTTACATCCAGATTTATCAGCTCATTATCCTCATCCGAGAACTCAGCAGGTGTTTTCGGATAGGTTCTGTGGGGAACAGTAACTCCATCTTCAGTATGTTCCAGGATAATATTCATTGGCGGCGAAAGACCCTTCGTCAAAATATTTATGTATTTTTATTCGCCGCCCGGAGGAACAAAAGCATGTGTCTCGTCCAAAGACCAAAATTAGCCTTGTCAAAAGGTGGAATTTTAATGCTGCTAATTTTTGCGGTAGACATGGTAGAAGATTTGGTGTTTGAGTGTTTGGGAAAACATTTGGATTTTGAAAGAAAAATAATTTTCAATCAAAAATAATTTTTGTATAAAATTATCTCGAATTAAAAATTATTTGAAAAAAGATTTGAAAGAAAAATAATTTTTCATCAAAAATAATTTTTGGAAAAAAAATTATTTCGAATTAAAAATTATTTAGAAAAAAGATTTGAAAGAAAAATAATTTTTGATCAGAAATAATTTTTGGAATAAAATTATTTCGAAATAAAAATTATTTGGAAAAAGATTTGAAAGAAAAATAATTTTTGATCAAAAATAATTTTTGGGAAAAAAAAATTATTTCGAATTAAAAATTATTTAGAAAAATATTTGAAAGAAAAATAATTTTTGATCAAAAATAATTTTTGGAATAAAATTATTTCGAATTAAAAATTATTTGGAAAAATATTTGGAAGAAAAATAATTTTCGATCAGAAATAATTTTTGGAATAAAATTATTTCGAATAAAAAATTATTTGCGAAAAGATTTGAAATAAAAATAATTTTCGATCAGAAATAATTTTTGGAATAAAATTATTTCGAATAAAAAATTATTTGGGAAAAGATTGGATTTTTGAAGGAAAAATAATTTTTGGTCAGAAATAATTTTTTAAATAAAATTATTTCGAATAAAAAATTATTTGGAATTTTTTAGAAAGATTCAGAGTGAGTATAGGATCTGATAAGGTAAATTATATCAACCTCTCTGATGCCAATTGTTAGGTCCCGATACGATTGTAGAAGGGGGGTTGAATACAATCGTCACAAAATTCGCGCGGAATAAATCTGATTTGGATATAACTGGATAATCAGATTTTAATTAATTAAATAAACAAGGTTCAAGTAAAAAGTTATTTAAACTTGAAAGTCGTTATTAAATTAATATGGTTCAGTTTTAAAGTCCACTAGTTCATAGAATAAATTTGACAGGAAGTATTCTAACTTAGCGGTATAAAACAACCGAATGATCAAAGCACAGAAAACTGTGGATTTAACGAATAGCAAGTTTAGCACAACTTGAAAGCTTTTCAATACTTTGAACACTTGGAAATGAAGAAGTGAAGCCATATTTATAGGCAAATCACTTGGATCTAGGTATGACATTGAAAGGAATGACTTTCTAGCTTAGGAATGACTTAATAAAGCAAAGCCATGCCAAACACTAAGAAGGAATGACATTAAAACACAAAGTCATGCTAAACAAAGGAAGGAATGACATTCTTTGATAATGTCATGCTAAGAGTGGAAGGTATGATATTATTGAGCTTGGCCTCCAAGTTAAGCATGGCATGACATTCCCTGGAAATGTCATGAAGAAACACATGGTATGACATATGGAAAAGTCATGCAAAGGCACATGGTATGACATTTTCTAAGAATGTCATGCCCACTTCAATTCGGTAATACGCACGCTGTTTCAGTAATATGAAAGTTTATAAACTTTCGTCCTTTAGCCAGCTCCTTAGAAATGCTTTTAATCCCGCACAGCTTATAATCTTTAATCAATAAATATTTAATTTAATCCAGAAATTATAAAAATAAATATCTAATATTATTAGACATTTATAAATATAATTTTCTAATTAATTAAAATATTTATTAATATAAATAAATCCTTACGGTCCAAGCTGCGGTCTCTAGAGGGCCGGGAACCGGACTCCTTTTGCCTTGCAAATAATAAATCAATTCCATCCGGGGTTCCAGCTTTAAGATTATATCACTTTCCATAGCGTTGGTGATAATTCTTTTCCCTCATAGTCAGACAGGACTAAGATTCGATCTCCTGTGGGTCTGGAACCGGATCCCTTTTGCTTTGAAAATTATAAATCAATTCCAACCGGGTTTCCAGCATTAAGAATATATCACACTCCATTGTGTTGGTGATAATTCTTTTTCCCATAGCAAGACAGGTCTGAGCGGCGGTCTCCTTGTCCTTCCTTTTAGCCTTCTTTCTTTTGCTTTCTTTTTGTAAATTAATTCTAAATCAATTAACTTATTAATAAACTTAATTATCAAATTAATTCACATTGAATTAATTTAACAACTAAATAAATTAATAGAGATTAATTATTTAACAAAGAATTAATTAAAAAGTGTATATTCCAGAAAGCAAATGTCTTGAGCCTTCGTCTTGATCATCACTCGGCTTGAACGACCACCTTCCTTTGATGTTAAATATTCAATATAAATAGCTGACACACAAATGTACTGTCTGGTTCATTTGTGCCTAACTAAATTGAATATTCTCCATCAATTAAACATTTGAGCTGTGGTCGGGTCTTCGAATCTTCATCTTCTAGTTCAACTTCATTTCAGTACACATATGGAATCTCTGATGAAATAAATACTTGAATCTTCGTACCTTCTGAACTCCTTGAACTGCTACACAATTTATTTAGCACCGAGGCTTGATCATATGAAATGAACTTCTTCCAGTGGCTTGTAGCGGATATCTTGGAATTCTTCTGACATTCTGATTCTTGTATCCACTTTACTTTCTTGATCTGATTCCAGCTAAACTATCTACTATCATAACTTATCAGAGACTAATCCAGGTCGAGTTACAAGTTGTCAGGTCATCAAACACAAGTTGAGTTATCAGCGGTTGTACAAATAGGCTTATACATGTACCTTGCAAAAAGGCCTTTCAGATTAGGTCATATTAACTTGAGGAGGATTCAAAGACTGGTAGTAGACGGGCCTTTAGGCTCATTGGCAGTGGAGCCATTTCCAGTTTGTGAATCCTGCTTGGAAGGTAAAATGACCAATAGGCCTTTTAAGGCAAAGGGGAATAGAGCCAAAGAAGTGTTATGATTGGTTCACTCTGATTTATGTGGACCTATGAATATCCAAGCAAGAGGTGGTTATGAGTATTTCGTCACTTTTATTGACGATTATTCTAGATATGGATACATTTATTTGTTGCGCCGTAAGTCTGAGTGCTTTGAGAAATTCAAAGAGTACAAAGCTAAAACGGAGAAGCGACATAATAAAAGTATCAAGTCACTACGATCTGATCGTGGTGGCGAATACTTGCTTGGGGAATTCAGGGAATATTTATCAGAGAATGGGATAGAATCCCAGTTGACTGCACCAGGCACACCCCAGCAGAACGGTGTAGCAGAGAGAAGGAACCGGACTCTTTTAGAGAGTGTTAGATCGATGATGAGTTATTCGGATTTACCCAAGTCATTTTGGGGACATGCCTTAGAAACAGGAGCTTATCTTCTGAACTTAGTACCTTCTAAGTCGGTTCCTAAAACCCCTTTAGAATTGTGGACCGGGGATAAACCGAGTCTGAGACACATTCGGATATGGGGTTGTCCAGCACATGTGCTGAACAAGAACGCGACTAAGCTAGAATCTCGTACAGAAGTAAAGCTGTTTGTAGGCTACCCCATGGGAACAAAAGGTTATTTATTTTATAGTCCTAAGGATCGGGATGTCACTGTTAGCACCAATGCAAGATTCTTAGAGGAAGACTATATAATGAATCACAAACCCAAGAGTAGTATCATTTTAGAGGAACTAGTGGGAGGGACAAATAATGAACCTGTAGTACAAGTAGAACAACCACAGCAGACTGTGCAACCGGTCACTAATACCGCACCAGTTCCTCGTCGTAGTGGGAGGGTTGTTCGACAGCCCGACAGATTCATGTTTTTGGGAGAGTCTTCGGACTTGGTCTCTGGTGAACATGATGATGATCCCCGGACATACGAAGAGGCAATACAGGACAAAGATGCAAGTCTTTGGCAAAAGGCAATGGATTCTGAGATGGAATCAATGTATTCTAATCAGGTCTGGGAGCTCGTGGAACCACCCAAAGGTGTAAAACCTATTGGATGTAAGTGGGTCTACAAGAAAAAGAGGGGATCAGACAAAAAGGTGAAAGCCTGGAAAGCAAGACTTGTTGCGAAAGGGTATACTCAGAAAGTAGGTATCGATTATGAGGAAACCTTTTCGCCAGTAGTCATGCTTAAGTCAATCCGTATTCTTTTATCCATAGCAGCTCATCTCGATTATGAGATTTGGCAAATGGATGTCAAGACAGCTTTCCTTAATGGAAATCTTGAGGAAACCATCTATATGCAGCAACCAGAGGGATTCATTAAAGAAGGCCAAGAGCATCTTGTTTGTAAGCTGAAGAGGTCTATTTATGGACTTAAACAAGCTTCTAGGTATTGGAACATTCGCTTTGATCAGGCAGTCCAGTCATATGGATTTGATCAATGTCCAAGCGAAGCATGCGTGTATAAGAGATGTGAGGGAAATGCAGTGGTTTTTCTAGTGCTTTATGTTGATGACATTTTACTCATTGGAAACAATGTTAAGATGTTGTCTTCAATAAAGGCATGGTTGTTCAAACAATTTGAAATGAAGGACTTAGGTGAAGCAGCATACATCCTTGGGATCAAACTTATAAGGGATCGCAAGAAAAGGATGTTGGCTTTATCTCAAGAGCCCTACATAGATGACATATTAGCTCGTTTTAACATGCAGGACTCCAAGAAAGGTAATTTACCCTTCAGACATGGAGTTACTCTATCAAAGAGGCAGTGTCCTTCGACACCTAAGGAGATAGAGAACATGAAGGCAGTTCCTTATGCTTCGGCATGTGGGAGCCTAATGTATGCAATGTTATGTACGAGGCTTGATATCTGTTTTGCCGTGGGCATGGTTAGCAGATACAAGTCGAACCCAGGACAAGAACATTGGAGTGCTGTAAAAGCAATACTCAAGTACCTGCGAAGGACTAAGGAGTATATGCTGGTTTACAAGTCCTCTGATTTATTGCCTCTGGGATATACCGATTCGGATTTCCAGACGGATAAGGATAAGAGAAAGTCCACCTCGGGATGTGTTTTTACTTTGGGAGGTGGAGCCGTAATATGGAGGAGTGTGAAGCAGAAATGCATCGCGGACTCAACCATGGAAGCCGAATATGTGGCAGCCTCGGAGGCAGCCAAAGAGGCTATATGGTTCCGAAACTTCCTGCTGGATTTGGGTGTGGTTCCTAATCTGCCACAGCAAATCACGATTTATTGTGATAACACTGGTGCTGTGGCGAATACCAAGGAACCGCGGGCCCATAAGGCAGCGAAACACATAGAGCGTAAGTATCACCTCATACGACAGTTCGTTAAGCGAGGAGATATCATTGTGGCTGACATAGCATTGAAGGATAACCGGGCAGATCCTTTCACGAAGAGCTTACCAGCTAAGGCTTTTCAGGAGCACGTGGAAGCGATAGGAGTCAGATACTTGGTCACATAGTTATTATAGTTGGTAGTGGATTACTTGTAATAAACACTGATATACTCAAAGAATATCTTGAGTATAAGTGGGAGATTGTTAGGGTTATACTAAAATATTCGTTTGAAGTATATAACAATTATTTGAGAATCTTGAATGCATGTTTTCACATTGTCTGTATATTATATATTGTAGACAATCTAGTATCAAATGGGATAGCAGAAGATTAGATTGTCAGACTCCTTATATAATATAATAAAGGTTCACAGTCGAGGTGGTGTTAGACAAACCACTGGAACGGCTGAAGTATTATTTGGAAATAGTTTATCTTGACTATTGAATAATACTTATATACTTTGTGTATATTGAACGGGATCAAAATAGTAGAATAATTGTTTCTTTAATTCTGACAATAAAGAACTAAGATTCTATGATGTTATTAATGCTTAAGTTCTTAATCCGGATATAGTGATTGACACTTGTATTTAATGCACATGCCTTGACTCATAAATTAAGTAATTTATTTTAAATTACGAATTTATGTATTGGGCAATGACATTATATACAGAGTGGGATATTGACTATAGAAGGAAACCGTGTCCGAAAAATATATTCGGGTGATGATGTCCTCTTGAAAGCTCATAAAGATAATTATGCTTTAGTCCTGCAGGCAGATTTGTTCTTGCATAATTATAAGGTTGAGTGGATGATCAAGGATAAAAGATATTAATTAAATTAATTGTCAGAAATTAATTTAATTAATGGACATGCGATATCTTAAACATGGGGAATTTATAAGCAATTAATATGGGAGCCGAATTAAATAATTAATTTACGGAATTAGGAAAGGTAGTGCAAATATTAGTTCTTTAGTGGATAGAATTAATATTTAATGACATTGGGCCTGGCCCGGAATGTCATTGGAAGGCCTGACCTAATGATCCATGATCCCTGCTGTAGCCTATATATATTCTCGTTCTCCTAAAGCTGAAAGACACCAAAAACGAATTATCCTAGAGTTTGAGAGAGGCAGACGTTTTTCTCAAGGAGACAGCTAGGGTTTTGGGTTTTCGGAGCTTTAAGGAGAGGCACACCTTGGGAGATCGAAGGCCACACTTCGTCCAAGGAGAATCAAGGAATACAGTAGAAGACGTGGATTTGAATCGTTTCGCCGTAGCGATTAAGGTTAATATTCTGTTCGAACTTTTAATAAGTATCATAAAACGCAGGGCCAAGGTCCGATTGTTCCTACAATCTCCTCATCAAATATATGGCTGGTGTATAAAATAGATAATAACTTGATAAGGTCCTCGACTACAAAACGAAACAATGCGAGACAAATGCTAAGGGTTTTTTGGTCCGGTAACATCCGATAGTTATTAATAAAATAATGTTAAAGCTTCATTTTACATGTAATTGCACAAAATGGTAAAATTGCATAATTAGGTAGCATCTATCAGGACTTTAGGCTTCGACACCTTCTATATTAAAGAAATTATAGGGGCCTGTTTCTGGTGCCGCATAATTCCTCCAGAATCTAAGTAGCTAAAGAAGATGGTTAGGCTAATAGCAGCTTCCACTATCATCATTGTTTCAGAATGCAGTGTCCTGCATTCTTTAACTATCCGTCTCTACATAATATGTCACAATAGGCTGATAACCAAATTTTAAGTGAGCAAGTATATAAATTGAGTTCTCACCTTTCTGACAACTGATTATGTGGAATAATAACCTGTAGCAGCATATTCTGGAGCTACATAACCGGATGTTCCCAAAACTCTTGTAGACATGTGGGTTCTTTCATGTCCTGGCCCTTTTTACAACTGCATACAGTCTACAACACAAAACAAATATTTTAATCTTTAACCCTTGTTTTAGCAATAAAAAAAACAGTCTAAATGTAGTGTAAATGTAATCTCCATCCAAGAACATGCCTGAAATTTAAAAAAAAAACATAATTGGTTATTAAAATAGGCCTATATATAACATAGTCAATACTCTATTAAGCATTTTACCAAGTAAAACCAAAAATAAATGAAGCTGAATATATGGACTATTGGATGATGTTGTTAAACAAAGCAATATTACGTATCAAAATTATGTTGTATCCTTTAGGTCCCTATTATCCAATCTCAAATAAAAAAGTCCATTCTTAAATAAAATATAGTATATTAACATTCTTAGTAAAAAGGGATTAACAATACATCCTTAGGAATAGTAAATACATGATTTTTATACCTGATTTTGGCAGCAGAGTATACAGAGATTCCGAATGAAGTTGGATCAATATCATATTGCACTGCATGCTCTATAATCTGCAATCTACAATTGCTCTATGGGACTTATCTTCTGTCCAGATAAAATGTGCAATGACACACTTCTTTGGGTCATCACAAAATAGAAACAAAATTAGAAAGGAATAAGAGGTATTCAAACTCACTGGTACGTGCTGAAGAAGGAGATAGAAGACGGAAACGCGCTGTAATCTCCAAGATATATCATGTTGGCTTAAAATTATGCACACATCTATGATCTGTAAATATAAATAACCGTCGTGTTCAAAATTCAAAGCACTATCCTGTTCTTTCAAGAAATTAAGAGTTCTTGTACATGAATTGACGTTACAATCAATTCAAAATTCAAAAAGTCAAAAATAGCTCAACAGAGATCTCACGGTGATGAAGAAAGAGAAACAGGACATTGAGGAGATCATGGCAGACCTGTTTAGAAAGTGTTGATAAGTGCAGAGTTTGAAATAATGGATGAATCATAGCCTATATGTATATTCCGAGATCATGGACAAAGAGACATTTATTGCTTCTCCGAGAAGAATCACCATCTAATGAGTATCAAGTAATAATCAAAATATGTATGCCTACAAAACAAACACTTTGAATACACGGATAAGAATCAGTACCCAAGTCGTTGCCCCACAATACAACTTCTGTCATATAATCATATTCCCGGAATTGACAAAATTTCTCATATCCATAAACACTTCTTCTCCTACAAAGAATTATCCATCAATCAAGGTCAATATTAATAGAGTGATTGACACTTTGCACCCCTTATGTTTAGGCGGTTTTTCGATTTGGTCTCAAACAATTTTTTTTGGCAGTATGCACCCCAAAGTTTGAAAAGCGCTTCGCTTTGCACCCCTTTGACCAATCTCCGTTAATTGACCGTTAAAGTTAACAGATTTCAGATTTTCACTTTGCACCCCACAATTTTAATTTTTTTTCATGAGTGTTTTGAAATATTTTTTTTCAAAAAAAAATATTTTCCACAGGATGCTCGGACTTTTTAGCCAAGCTTTCGGATTGGTTATTCATATTAGCAAGACTTGGAAGTGGTCTTATTGTTGAGTTTGTTATGGGAAAGATTGTAATGGATAGGCACCCCTGGCTGATTCATGAAATTGTTTAGAAATTTGGAAAGCCACAAAAGAAACCAAGGATGCAACAGAGGCAGATCGTCCGGGCTTAGGGACCAGGTTCGATGAGAAATGTTTACTAAGCATGCGTTTGCATTTGTTGTTCTAGATATTTTTAGTTGCATGTTCTCGTGTTCTAATAGTGTCTTAAATCGCAATTATTATAATAGCCCTTATTAATGGGATTAATAGTAGATATTTATGCATTGCTTAGCTTATTAGGTTCCACAATGGGATTAAATTGCACTCTATGCAAAGAAAAGAAGCGAAAGAAATTCAACAACAGAAGCTAGTCCTGCAACTCTGACAGATACCTCCTACTCTTATACAAATAAGCAGTCATATTTTGTATATAGCCACACAAATACCTCAACATAAGAACACTTCCATCGACTATATAAAAAAACTTCCAAAGAGTATAATTGTAACCTTCGTGTCTAAATTTAAGATTTGAGAAGCCATACTATTACAGTATCTGTTGAACACTGATTTGACTTAATGGCAGACTCACTGTATACTCTATGGCTGCTGATTTATAACTGCATTTGAAGTTTAGCAGAAATGATTTTAAGCTACTGTATGCATCTGCTGCACATATTGACTTAATAACACTTAATTTATAATGATCATTATTCTTAAAGTTGCAGATACACTAGATGATTATCTTGACTGTGTAATCTAATAAACATACAGCATACTCGAATTCAGGATCCATGCATGCAAGCGTCGCTAAATCAGTAATAGGTAGGTGACTAAAAATCTCTAGTTTGAGTTCGGTTGGGAGTTTGTCCATGTAGCATGGTTTGTTTTTCTTGTGCTTCTGCATCTTTTTAGGTCCTCACAGTTTTGGAATATTGGATATAAAACCCTAATACTTTATTATGTTCGAGGGGGGGTGGATTTTCAAAAGAAACGAAAGATTATTCATTCGTGTAAGACCCCATTTGTTTACTGCTTAATAAAGCTTAATGAAAATATATTTTTTTAAAATCAAATGGATCATAAAATATTTTTTTTAAAAAAATATTTTCCTCAAGACTGAAAAAAAATATTTCAAAACACTCATGAAAAAAAATTAAAATTATGGGGTGCAAAGTGAAAACCTAAAATCTGTTAACTTTAACGGTCAATTAATGGAGATTGGTCAAAGGGGTGCAAAGCGAAGCGCTTTCCAAACTTTGGGGTGCATACTGCCAAAAAAAATTGTTTGGGACCAAATCGAAAAAGCGACTAAACATAAGGGGTGCAAAGAGTCAATCACTCATATTAATAATATAACTGTTGTGCCATAAAATCTCCCTGGGCTTATTTTATAGCCCATCATATTATTTGGGCTTTACTTGGGCTTACTGGAGTTATTTGGTGAATGGTATTGGGCTTCACCATGGCTGGGTGAACCATGGAAGGCATACAAAAAGGTATAAGGACTTGCACTGGAAGCATAATGGAGGCTGCCATCAGAATGGGGTTGCACCTGAAGGCGCTTTAGGGGTTACCTCTGCGAGGGGTTACCACTGAGTGCATCCTGGCTTGCAGCTACAGGGCCGCAGTTAGGGGATGCCGCTGGCAGGGCTTCCGCCGCCTGGGCAGAACGGCAAGCAGACTCCAAGCAGGACTCTTCTTCCTTGTTTCTAGGAGGACGAATTGGAAGTAAATTGGGAGTATATCAACTATCATTTATCTGCAAATTAAGGGATAAATACATCTATTATGGAGATAATTGCAATCAAGGGGAGATAATTCATATATATTCGGATAATCATGCAAGATGAAGGCTTCAAGTGACCTACTTGGAGTGGGATGCCGCTAGATAACTACAAGAGGAAGTTGTTTTATTCTAAACTAGAGGGGATAAGAGCTTATCTCTTCAGAGTCCTAAATCGAGAACTACATGGGCTTGATCCCTATAAATAGGGTATGTAGGCACCTTGCAAAGGGACGGATTCGGATTCATTTACTCACGAGTTCTACACTCTAAAGAGAGGCACGTGTAACCTTTGTGACGTACATTTCCGGGCAATTGCAGGACGGAATTCCTCAATTCCGGCCTCTTTGTTTGGTTCTTTGCAAGCTCAGCCCTTAAACACATTTGTTTTTCTTTAGTTTATGTTAATGGTAGCCCCTAAGAGCTAGCCGTGATTTTCGTAGTTGTAACAAATATCCCTATAATTGTGCTATACGGTTCTGGGGGTGTTGTATCAATTCCTCTCACAACAATAACTACATATCAATATAATGCAAATACACACATACAAAAAATCTATATATGTAAAAGTGCGGGCATATTGCATAAAAAAAGAAGCGGGAACGGAACACAAATCAGATCGAAAACACATAGGTGTCAAGGATAGTTGAAACCGACTGTCCCAGATGGAAGAAGCGTTTCAGACCTGTAAAAACAATATGAAATCACAAACTCACAAATGCCCACTTCAGAGTGCATATATAATCTCATGTACCAGACGTATACATAAAAGAAAAATTCTTGCAATGAACATTGACTATAGAAGTTGCTTGAAGGACAAAGAAAACTAATTGAACTATGCATCAAGGATATGTTAATACATGCGCTTGTATATGAATCACAAAAAGAACATGATCAATTACCTTAATCTCGAGTGATGAAACCCTAAAATTGAGATAACAACGATCAGGAACCTCTTGATAGAAATAACGGAGAGTAATTTGAGCGGGATGAAATTTGAAAATCAAACTTGCAGAAGGTTGGAGAAACTGTAGGCTGAAATCGTGGGTTGTCACTTTTGCAAAACCATTTCAAAAATACTTTGTGGATGATCCACGCTGATTCGGATCCCTCAGTAAAAAATGAAGAAAAGAGTTGATGTTTGTAATGGGTCAGTACCCGCTTTCAGTCGGTGATCCAGCAAGAATTTGTAATTACGCCCAGGTCCCTCAGCAGTACTATGAGTAAAAAGTGGGAATGGTAGATTAGGTAATTTTCCATGCTGTTTGTATTCACAAATTAGGATTGTATAGATTAGCCCTAAAACCCGTGCAAGGCACTGGTACAATTTCTAGTAATTCTATTTATAAGTAGATTAGTTTTTCTTAAAATTTTAATGCGTCCAGTTAATATTATAAAATTTAAAATGATTGTTCATATATATATATATAGGCAAGTGCTCAAATGAGAACCCAAGTGGTGTGAGATATGAGATCTAATCTCGGCGACACATCTTTATCCCCAGATTAAATCACAGCCACACAATTATAACCCACCCACCCATTGCCCCAGCCTTATTGCCTTCTCTCCTCTCGGTCATCACCCTTTCACCGACTCCGGCCGCCAACACCACCACCATCACGCACACCCACCCACCCCACCACCGTCAAACACCGGATCTTCTCTCTCTCTCTCTCCTCCCTCTCTGCCTCCCTCTCCCCTATACATCGTGAGCTCCTTCCCAACCGCGAAGCGCCGCGGCGGCTCAATCGCCACCGCCGGCAAACACACATACCATCACATCGTCTCATGCATTTCCCCCTCCCTTGGCGAACAATGCATACATTATACACACAAATAATATCTTTTCTTCGCAGCTATCTCTTTCTCTATCTAGGATTCACCAGATCCTTCATCTAGAGAGAGAAACTCTATATACTTCATAGCTGGTTCCGGAGTTTCTCGTAGATCGATCTGATGTAAATTCCTCAATTTTTCGATAGTTCGTAGTGTATTGATTTATATTTGGATCTGGTGGTTTTGTTAAGACATTGGTGATTTGTTGTTGACCGAAATTAGTAGAAGCGGGTGATGGCCGAAGTTGATAACTAAATGTAGGCAATGTTTACTGTATTTTTATTGTGGTGGTCATTGTTAATTTGTGGTGCTTTAAAATATGGTGATTTTTGTTATGGTCGGAGTTAATAGAAATAGAGGTTGTTTATGTGGTGATTTTTGTTTTTACGGAGGTGATTTTTCGTTTTCTGGCATTGATTTCGCATTTTTTGAAGTAGATTTCTCCTTTTTTGGTGGTGATTTTGTTTTTACGGTGGTGATTTTAATTTTCTGGGATTATTTTTGATTTTCTGGCGGTGATTTTTAGTTTTTCGGGGGTATTTTTAGTTTTCCGGTGGTGATTTTATGTTTGCCGGCGGTGATTTTCTAGTGGTCGCCGGAGCTGGTGTTGGTCGCCGGAGGAGGTGGTGGTCAATGGTGGTTGAAGGTGATAGGTAGTTAAATTAGAAGATCATAAAATATTAAAATATTAAATGAATGGTGAAAGATAAATATAATGTATTTAAATGAGTGGATGAGATTAGATCTCATATCTCACCATAAGATTGGTTCTCACTGGAGCATGACTCTCTCTCTCTCTCTCTCTCTCTCTCTCTCTATATATATATATATATATATATATATATATATATATATATATATATATATTATGAATGTTTAGTTAATTTATCGTCATGACTATCGTTCTAACTTTCTAATATTATTGTGTTCTAACCATAAAATGCACGTTAGTTTTTACATTAATTTTAAGAATTTTACTTGTTTGAACAATTTTATTTGGCTTGAATTTTCTATATTTCTTCATCCATGCTACAAAAGGTTCAAGTTTTGAATCATGTCAACAACATATCACAATAAATTATTAATTCGAACACATTTTAAAAAATTTTTTTAACTATTATAATACACACGTGCATCGCACGGGTTATACGCGAGTTAATATTAAAGCTAAACATGGAAAGTAAAACATCAAATACTTTTTTGTTCACACGACACGCACATATTATATGTATGATATTAAGATACAAATGACAAGCTAGCGTAACGGTATGAAAGAAGTGGATGTTAGTGATGCATTCAAGTTCGATTTTACAAAACCAAAAACTTTGTAACAAATATTAGACAAAAGGATAAATATGTCTTTTCACACGAATAAAAAGTCTCATGAATTTACTTGCTCATATGCCCCATGTTGGGCTATTATTAATATAAAGATAGATGATAGATAGATAGATAGATAGATAGATAATATATATATATATATATATATATATATATATATAATAGATACTGTAATAGATAGATAATAGAAGATAGATAGATTCAAACCCAGCACGACTTGTCTGTTTTAGTGAGTCGTTACAGGTTCGTATATTCAAAACCCGTTCTCGTTATGGATCAGCCCGTGCGCGTGACGAGCCAAAAGTCAAAATGTCAAATAATAAAAAACAGAGGGGGTACTACACTTACTATCTCATTTTGTGACTATCATTAAGTCAAGTTTTAATTTCTTAAAAACCTTTCTAGTCAAACAAGAATTGATATTCTCTTTTGTTTGCAAACCCTTTAACTTGACTATTAATATGAAACCATACAACTTTCTCTGTTAGACAATATCTACAGTGCTTATATGTGCATTATAGGTTCTTAGAGAGCTGGTTTCTTTGTCTTCAACTTCTTCACCTATGTTATTTGTACTGTATAAACTTGTGCAACCCGCATCCCAACTCGTCCAACCCATCTAAATCGTGATCCACTGAACCACGACCCGCTAAACCGTGTGAACTGTATGTCGGTTACGATTTGGTTACTCAAAGACATTAGCCCGATATGGCTCGGGACACGTGTAAAACATTGCCGCTTCCGTACCCGGACTAAACAAGCACGGCCTCCGTGAACCGGCATGGCACGACTCAAACTACTCATTTGGCCGGCTCTATGTGCAAGTTACAGTGTGCATAACTAGTGATACGTTTGCCCGTCATGTTTGCGAGATAATCACTACCCTAGAATTGATCTGAGTTGTGCGATGTTTGTAAGGGGCTCAATTTTTAATAAGTTTCATGATACCTGATAGTCTATAATACGTACAAGCGGTCCGGACAACACATTCGAGATACAAGTTACCTAGATATTGTACTTGCGGGACTAGTCACCATACCCAACTTGGAGCTCTCTCATACTAGTCACGTCAGTTTTACTATACATCAGCATATGCTTTCCACCTTTCTAGCCCGTATTGTGTTAGGGTTATACTGAAATATTCGTTTGAAGTATATAACAATTATTTGAGAATCTTGAATGCATATTTTCACATTGTCTGTATATTATATATTGTAGACAATCTAGTATCAAATGGGATAGCAGAAGATTAGATTGTCGAGTTCCTTATATAATATAATAAAGGTTCACAGTCTAAATGGTGTTAGACAAACCATTGGAACGACTGAAGTATTATTTGGAAATAGTTTATCTTGACTATTGAATAATACTTATATACTTTGTGTATATTGAACGGGATCAAAATAGTAGAATAATTGTTTCTTTAATTCTGACAATAAAGAACTAAGATTCTATGATGTTATTAATGCTTAAGTTCTTAATCCGGATATAGTGATTGACACTTGTATTGAATGCACATGCATTGACTCATAAGTTAAGTAATTTATTTTAAATTACGAATTTATGTATTGGGCAATGACATTATATATAGAGTGGGATATTGACTATACAAGGAAACCGTGTCCGAAAAATATATTCGGGTGATGATGTCCTCTTGAAAGCTCATAAAGATAATTATGCTTTAGTCCTGCAGGCAGATTTGTTCTTGCATAATTATAAGGTTGAGTGGATGATCAAGGATAAAAGATATTGATTAAATTAATTGTCAGAAATTAATTTAATTAATGGACATGCGATATCTTAAACATGGGGAATTTATAAGCAATTAATATGGGAGCCGAATTAAATAATTAATTTACGGAATTAGGAAAGGTAGTGCAAATATTAATTCTTTAGTGGATTGAATTAATATTTAATGACATTGGGCCTGGCCCAGAATGTCATTGGAAGGCCTGACCTAATGGTCCATGATCCCTACTGTAGCCTATATATATTTGAAAGGCATATGTTCAGCCTATTTGTACTTAAAGAGGTACAACTCAACTCAGATCAGAAAGCTCAGTAAATAGCAAGTCATCGGAATCAGTACGAAGAACGTCAAATGATTTATGGAAATCATATGTCAGATAAGTTCCAGGATGCTGCTGCACGCCACTGAAAGAAGTTCATTAATATGTTCAAGCCTCAGTGCACAAATAATCTTTTGTGGCACGTCCAGGAGTTCAGAAGACATAAAGTTTCTATACTTTATTTCATCAGAAGATTCCATTTAATGAAGATGTACGTACAAGACGAAGACTCGACGAACTAACCAAATTCTTATTGTTTATATGACGAAGAATATTTGATTTAACTAGATACAGATGAACCAGACAGTACATCTGTGTATCAGTTATTCAAATTAAATATTTGAAGTCAAGCAGAAGTGGTAGTTCGTTCGTTCGACAAATCAAGAAGAAGTTATTAAAGTTTAAAGAAGACAGGAAGCAGTTCTACTGAAGATTGGGTGATTAAATATTTAATAGACTATTATTTCACTTCTCAAATAGTTATATTAATTATGTAATTTATTTATTAAATTAATTCACTCTCGAATTAATTTAATTTATGAATTTATATGATTAACTTAATTAAGTGAATAATTTTCTATTTTATATTTACTACATTATTACTTCTTTTTATCATCAAAACCACCCAGCAAGACAATCTGTGATTGTCTTGCCGAACTGCCCACTTGGAATGAAATCAGTGTGCAAGACAATCCAGTTGTCTTGTCTTGCCGAGTGTTTCAGTGGTGTGCAAGACAATTCAACTGAATTGTCTTGCCGAAGGACTTGTGTGGCAGCAAGACAATCCTGTTGTCTTGTCTTGCCGAGAGTCTCACTTTCTGCAAGACAATCCAGTTGTCTTGTCTTGCCGAATGCAAGAAGGTGTGCAAGACAATCTCCAATTGTCTTGCCGTTTGTAGTGTTTGTCTTTCTGACAAAGAGATTGTCATACCTTCCCTTCTGATTGTCTTTCTGACTTGATTAAAGCTTGGTAGACAATCTGTGATTGTCTTTCCTTGCCTTGATTTGTCTTGCCCAAGCCTAGATTGTCATACCCTCTTAGTATTTGTCTTGTCTTGTGTTTGTCTTGCATGTACAATGCTTTGCCTATAAATATGGCATTCATTCTTCATTTCTAAGTGTTCATCACTTTGTAAATCAAAGCATTTGTAAAGCTTTCAAGTTGTTCGTAACTTGCTTGATCGTTATATCCACAGTTTTCTGTGCTTTGATAACCCGGTTGTTTTAATCACTAAATCTAGAATATACCCTGTCGAATTTATTCTACGAACTTTAGTGGACATTAAAACTGAACCATTTTAATTATATAACGACTTCAAACATTGTTATATTAATTAATTATAATCTGATTAACGAATCATATTCAATCAGATTCACTTCCGCGACGATTTGGTATTGATTGTATTCAACCCCCCTCCCCCCTTCTACAATCATATCTGGACCTAACAATTGGCATCAGAGCGGTTGATACCATTTTACCGTATCAGATCCTATACAAACTCTGTAACGTCCAAATATTTTTTATTCGAATTAATTTTATTCCAAAAATTAATTTTGATTAAAAATATTTTTCTTTCAAAAATCCAAATCTCTCCAAACACTATTCACTTTAAATTCTTAAAAAATGAGTACGCAAAAGATCAGTAGCATTAAAATCCCACCGTTCAGCCAGGAACACTTTGGCCTATGGAAAAGGCACGTGTTCCTATTCCTCCGAACAACGAACATAAAATACATCGGGATTTTAGACAAAGGTGTTACTACTCCGATGAATGTCATATTAGCACACGAAGAGGATGGTGTGTTAATACCTCATCAGGTCATTCTGAAAGAACTTTCTGAGTACACAGATGAAGAGAGTGAACAGATGAACTTAGATGACGCTCTTCAAGTAATCTTGGTTGAATCTCTAAATCCAGTGATGTACAATGCTGTTGTAAATTGTACGAACGCCAATCAAATCTGGGATACATTAGAGATTATCAATGAAGGCTCAGAGGAAGTTAGGGAAAACAAGAAAGAGATACTGATGGCTCAGTACGAACAGTTTGGTTCCAATCCCGGAGAAGGGATTTTAGAAGTGTTTATCAGACTTAATAATTTGATAAATAATTTAAATCTGAATGGGAAATTCTATGACAAGAAAGAGGTCAACATGAAGTTTCTCTTAACTCTTCCTGAACATCTGGAACACAGAATCACTGCCATCAGGGAAAGCAGAGATCTGAATGAGATTTCTCTGGAAAGACTCTACGGAGTTTTGAAAACTTATGAACTAGAGCAAGTTCAGAGTAAACAGAGATATGGCTGGGGTAAAACACAGAACCATTCGAGAGCTCTAGTTGTTGAGTCACCTGCATCGGAAGAAAAGAAGGATGTTGTTGTTCCTTCTAAGACTACTCAGGAATTTGTTGTACCTGAGATGGGTCAGACTGCTTCTTCCAGTGGTGACGAAGAGTTCTATACAATGGAAGAGCTTGAACAGTTAGAAGATCAATCTCTATCACTGTTTGCCAAGAAGTTTGGAAACATGAGATTCCGGAAGAACCCTTCCTATAAATACAAACCTACTGTTAGTAAGTTTCAGAAGGGAGGCTATTCATCTTCAACAAGCAAAGGAGGATACAAGACTGGGATGGTGGACAGAAGTAAATTTAAATGTTTCAACTGTGGTGAACCTGGACACTTTGCAACTGAGTGCAAGCAGCCCAAGGTTCAAGGAAAGAGAAAGGATTCGTATGATGAGCTGAAGCAGAAGTATGATGCCTTAGTAAGAAAGCATCATGGTACTTCTGGAAGTCAAAGCTTCAAGAGCAAATCATATCTAGCAGAAGGGAAAAGCTGGGATGATACAGATAGTGATGAAGAAGAGCAGATTGGGAATGTTGCTCTCATGGCTAATGCTGGATCATCTTCACCTCCTCCTGCTGGAAGCTTTCAGGTAGATCCTACATGCCCTAAACTGTTTATGCAATTAGGACTTGAAAGAGATGATGCTATTAAAAAGATGAAAGCTGCCAATCTTAAAATTGATACTTTAGTCTTAGAAATTCATGCTTATAAGATGAATGAGATGAAAGTATTAAAACCTAAAATAGAACAATTGACTATGGATTTAGGATTACAATGTGCTAAAGTCAAAGTTCTAGAGAAAGGTGAGATTGCTTTAAGACTTCAGCTAGACGAAGAGAAAGTTAAGTGTAAAGCCTTTAAGGATGCCTCCACTATAGTCAAAGAACTTAATGATAAACAAGAGATCAAGAGAACTGTTGGAATAGGTTTTGACTATAACAAATCCGTAGGTAAGGCTAGTAACATTACTCCTTTTAAGAAGAGTGCTGAGGAAAGAGGGATTCCTTTTGTTTTGAAAGATTCCCTTAAACCTTTGTTTAAAACCTCAGAAGCTGAACCTCTTTTAGAGACTCCTGTTGTCATTAGATATGAACTCAAACAGGAAGACCTTAAATTGAAAGAGAGTAATGAGAAGAGAGATGAGATCCTGACATCACTGAAACCAATCAAAGTGAAAGGCAATGTTAGATTGCCTAAAGCTGGTTTAGGTGTCAACTCTGAGAGAACTAAATTCAACAAGCCCAATAATTTTGTGAATAGTAAGAACAAGAACAATAGGTGTCATTCTACTGAGAACTTTAAATCTGATAACAAGGTTAGAGTAGAATCTATTGATGTTCCTACTACTATGACTGATACTTCTGTTGTTCCTACTTTTGATGCATGTCATAAATCTTGTAGTGTTGATAATTGTATGACTTGTGCTTTCAATTTGATGTCTGCTTATTTTAAAAATTTGCATGCTAAAAATGAAAACACATCACCTAGACAACACACAAACAACAAGCATGCTAGATCAAAGACTGCTAGTCCTACTCATGTTAGGAAGGAGACTTATGTTCCAAAGCCTAAAACTAAGGTTTATAAGGCTGTTGTTAAGGAAGTAAGTTCAGTCAAGTCTGAACCAAGTATCAGTCCAAGAGGCTCTGTTGTTACACCTGATAGAAATCAGTTCTTTAAGTTTGCTGGACCCAATCAAGTGTGGGTCCCAAAGAATGTTTAATCAAGTTGTCTTTTGCAGGGTGCCAGTGGAATTGTTCGTGTTACCTGGGTGCTTGACAGTGGAGCGTCAATGCACATGACTGGCAATAGATCCCTGCTGGAAGACATAAGAGAAGGAGCTGGCCCAACAGTGAGCTTTGCTGATAATAGCAAAGGTCGTACTGTGGGATATGGCAAGTACAAAATTGGAAAGATCATCATAGAAGAAATTGCTATAGTGGAAGGACTTCAACATAATCTCCGGAGTGTTAGTCAGTTTTGTGACAAGGGATATTATGTTCATTTTGAAAAGGAGATATGTATCATTAAACATATCAAGGATAAACGTCCTTCACTATGTGGCATAAGGAAAGGCAATATATTCGTAGCTGATTTGTCTTCAGGACCTGGAAACGAAGTTCACTGTTTCTACGCCAAAGCGTCTGCTGAAGATAGTTGGTTATGGCATAAGAAACTCTCACACCTCAACTTCAAAACAATGAACTCTCTAGTCAAGAGAGATCTAGTGAGAGGTTTGCCTTCCCTGGAATTCTCATCTGATGATCTTTGTGAAGCTTGTCAGAAAGGAAAAGCGAAGAGAGCATCTCACAAAGGCAAGACCATCAATACCATTACAAATCCACTTCACTTACTGCATATGGATTTGTTTGGTCCTGTGAATGTTGCATCAATTGATGGAGGAAGATATGCCTTAGTCATTGTGGATGACTTCTCGAAATTTACCTGGGTTTACTTCCTAGCTTCTAAGGATGAAACCCCGATGACAGTGATTGATCATATAAAGTCAGTTGAATTAGAAAAGGGTGTGCCAGTGAAAGCTGTAAGGTCAGATAATGGCACGGAATTCAAGAATCAAACTCTAATCAACTTTTACTCTGAGAAGGGAATTAGAAGGCAGTATTCAGCACCAAGGACTCCTCAGCAGAATGGAGTCGTCGAAAGAAAGAATCGTACACTGATCGAAGCTGCAAGGACTATGATTGCTGAAGCAAAGCTTCCTCTGTACTTTTGGGCTGAAGCTGTGTCTACTGCCTGCTATACCCAGAATAGAACTTTGATCAACAAGGATCATATGAAAACTCCATTTCATTTGTATAAAGACAAGAAACCATATGTCAAACATCTTCATGTTTTTGGAGCCAAGTGTTTTGTTCTCAAGGATGGTGAAGAGAACTTGAACAAGTTTGAGCCAAAGGCATCTGAAGCAATTTTTGTTGGTTATACAATAGGTGCTTATAGAGTTTTTGTAATTGATACTCTGTCAATGAAAGTTAGTGTCAATGTTACATTTGATGACACTAAACTCCCAAGTTTACAATCTGCTTATCCATCTGAATCTCTGAAGTTTGACAACTATCCAGATTCTGATTCAGATGATGATATACCACCTGAAGTTGCAACAGGAGATGACAACAATGATGGTAATGATCCAGGCAATGGTGGAGGAAATGGTGGGAACACTGGAGATTCCACTAGTGCCAGTGGTGGATCATCAAGTCAACCTGGCAACAACTCAGGGGGAGCAGATGGATCAACTAGTCACACATTTCAGCTCAATGATAACACTGCTGAATCATCAAGGACACATCTTCCAAGGGAAAGGATTTGGAGCAGAGATCATCCCTTTGATTTAATTATTGGTGATCCTGATGTTGGTGTAAGGACTAGAAGTGCTACGACAAATGAATGTCTATTCTCTGGTTTTCTATCACAATTAGAACCAAAGAAAATAGATGAAGCACTTGCTGATCCTGATTGGGTTCTTGCCATGCAAGAAGAACTCAATCAATTTGAGAGACAAGAAGTCTGGGCCCTGGTTCCAAGACCAAAAGGAAAATCTACCATTGGAGCTAGATGGGTCTTCCGTAACAAGTTAGATGGTGATGGCATTGTTGTAAGAAACAAATCCAGACTGGTTGCAAAAGGTTATTCACAAGAAGAAGGAATTGATTACGATGAAACCTATGCTCCAGTTGCTCGTCTTGAAGCCATCAGAATATTTCTCGCATTTGCTGCACACTCCAACTTCAAGGTATATCAAATGGATGTGAAAAGTGCATTTCTGAATGGAAAGCTAGAAGAAGAAGTATATCTGGAACAGCCCCCTGGCTTTGAAAATCCAGAGTTTGCTGATTTTGTATACTTCCTATTCAAAGCTGTCTATGGACTCAAGCAGTCACCAAGGACATGGTATGACACTCTCTCTGAGTTTTTAATTGAAAACAATTTTACTAGAGGTGTCATAGACAAAACTCTCTTTTACAAATTGCATGATAAGGATATGATATTTGTTCAAATATATGTTGATGATATTATATTTGGTTCTACTAACGATAACTTGTGCAAGAGATTTGCTAAGTTGATGCAGAGTAATTATGAGATGAGTATGATGGGTGAGCTGTCCTACTTCCTTGGTCTTCAAGTAAGCCAAAAGGAAGATGGAATATTCATTTGCCAATCCAAGTATGTCAGAGATCTTCTTCGAAAGTTCAATCTAGAAGACTCTTCACCGGCAAAGACACCCATGGCCACTGCCACAAAGCTTGACCAGGATAAATCTGGTAAGAAAGTTGATATCACAAGCTATCGTGGTATGATTGGCTCTTTACTTTATCTTACTGCAAGTAGACCAGATATCATGTTTGCAACATGTTTGTGTGCTAGGTTTCAAGCTGATCCTAAAGAATCACATCTTATAGCCGTCAAAAGAATCTTTAGATATCTTAAGGGTACACCTGGTTTAGGTATTTGGTACCCTAAGAATACTGGTTTTGACTTAACCGGCTATACAGATTCTGATTATGCAGGATGCAGGATTGATAGGAAGAGTACGTCTGGAAGCTGTCAATTTCTAGGACGTCGGTTGGTTTCCTGGTATAGCAAGAAGCAGCACTCTGTGTCTACTTCTACTGCTGAAGCTGAGTATATAGCTGCTGGAAGCTGCTGTGCTCAGATCTTGTGGATCAAGAATCAACTGAATGATTATGGTGTTGTAGTAAACAAAATTCCAATATTTTGTGATAATACAAGTGCCATAGCCATTTCCAACAATCCGGTTCAACATTCAAGAACCAAGCACATTGATATCAGGTATCATTTCATACGAGAACATGTCATGAATGGTACAGTGGTGTTACATTTTGTACCCACGACTGAGCAAATTGCTGACATCTTCACGAAACCACTGGATGAATCCACTTTCTCTAAGCTGGTTTGTGAGTTAGGGATGTTAAATATGACATAGTTCTCTTATATATATTTTTCATATGTATTATATGTGTTTATATACTTTTTGTGAATTTTCTGTGTAATTATATCTATATTATTAGATTTTATATGATTTCCTGTATATTATCTGATAATATTCTAAGTAATTATGCATGCTTGTATATTAGTAAGTAATTTTCTAAGAGCTCATTCACTCCCCTGTAATATTCTCTAAGCATTTAGATAATTATTTGTAATTATTTTGTATTTTTCAAAATTAATTAAGCATAAATATTTGATTTTAAGTTAATTCATCTTTTTGAATTAAAGTTAAAGTCATAAGTATTTATACTTAATTAAAGTTGAAATTTACAAAATATTCGTGTAATTTATAGTATTGTTTTTATTATAGATTTTTGATTTTAATTGCAAAATGTTTTATCTTTTAAAAATAATCAAAAATCATATTAATATTATTTGTTTTTCAGCAGACAATGGCATTGTCTACAGGTTGGCTCGGCAAGACAATTAAATTGTCTTGCTGAACTAGTTTTTGCCTGTTTTTCAAACAACTCGGCAAGACAATCCCATTGTCTTACCGAGTCAGCCATTAGTCACCTCACGTATCAGTAAGACAATTCAAATTGTCTTACTGACACTTCAAATTGTCTGCCTTCACGAATCTCGGCAAGACAATTCATATTGTCTTACCGAGACCCCTCCTCCTTTGTCTTACTGTGCGCACATATATATACTTATAAGACAATTCGAGCAAGACAATTCAATTGTCTTGCCCACACACTTCATCTTCCCCAACTCCGTTCACCATCGTTTTCAAGTTTCTCAAACTTGCTGTGTTTGTTTTCAAGCTTAAGCTTGCTGGTTACCTTCGATTTGTTCGTTACAAGTCGAAGTTCTGCCCGTTTGTCGCGAATTTTCTTGACTGGGTTTGTGTGTTCTTGAGCTATGTCGATCATATTTCGTGGTTTGCTGCTGGGTTTGATCAAGTTTTGTGTTTAATCATCTGTAATCGGTTGTTTTAACAAAGAACGAAATCAACAGTGGTGGTATTAGGGTTCTTATTCGATTTGGGGGTTTTGGCACTAAGGCTGTGTTTGGCTGTTGATATTTGAAGATTAATTGGACTTAAGGACACGTTTGCCTTAGTGTGGATTAGTTGGAGTTTGGATTATTTGATTTGGAAGTGCCATTTTAGTTAATTAAATTTTAATTCGATATTATTCTAATATTTCGAATTAATAATTAATTAATCAATTTTAATTATTAATTGAACTTTGCGAGATAATTGAGAATTAATATTTTATTTGAAAATTTCTCGCTTAATTCAATTTTTAATTACTAAAAAATGGCCGGAGAATTTGAGATTGCTGAGACCAACTATTGTGCTAACCTGAACTTCGAGGATTGTTCTGATAGATTCAAGAAGTGGATCCGTTTCCTGACTCAACAAAGCCTCGTCAGTACTGCACTAACTGCTGATATTCCCATACAAGTACAACCACTCTTCGACTTCTACTCCAATGCCGTCAACTCTACAACTCTCGAGAATTATAAGTTGATTGGTGATCTGCCAAATGGACGAAGAATTGTTATAACTGTCGATGATGTGAACCGGATTCTAGGGTTTCCAAGGAACAACTTTCAAGTGGAACCAACCAGTGCTGAAATTACTCAATTCTTCCAAGACATCCACTACCAGGGACAGATTTTTCTCCCTAGAATGTCTAAAAGCAAATTGAAGGCTGAATGGGATGTCTTCTTCGATACCTTGGCAAAGGTATTTGCTCCAACTACAAGGCAGAATTTTCACAACATATCTTCTATGCTTCAAATCTTTGGATTCTCTGTGGCTTATAATCGTCGAATTAACTTCGGGAAGTTATTACTAAAGGAGATTATCAGAAAAATGGGTTCTGTCTCTCAGAGATCCATTCATGACAATGACAAGGTTGAGTGTCACTTTCCAAGGTTCTTAATGCTATTCTTAAGTGACAAGATGAATGATGCAGATAGAGCCATGTACGTTGATTCTGCAGTGGTGCCCATTCTAAGAACTTGCACCAAGATTCAATCAAGACTTGCTAATCAAAAGAAGCATGAGAATGTGCCTCTTGTTGTGACTCCTTACATGTTGGAACAGTTTAATGTTCCCTTTCAACCTGTCCAAGTTCCTCAGCCTCTACAACAACAACAATATCAACCTGATCAACAACAACCAGCTCAACCTGAACTTCAAATAGGACAACATCAAGAACAATCCCCTCCTCAAAACTTCCAACCACTTCAACTCCTTCAAGACTATCAATCATCCAGCCAATCCTCACAATACTCTCCATACAACCCTCCTTATAACTCACCACAACAATCACCTCACCAATCATCATACAACTCTCCTCAACTATCTCCAAACCAATCCACTCCACATTACAACTTCTTCCCAGACCAACAAGCCTCCATCATTCCTTCTCAGTCTGAACCAACACCTTCACCTACACATCTACATACCATTCCTCCACCACAATCCACCTCTCAGCCTCTGCCTGCTGATTCTGCTATCAATCCAGAGCTACATGACTTCAGGACAGATTTACAGGTAGCTCAGGTACTTTCTAATCTCACTGATACCTTTAATATTGATATTGCAGATTTTGATTGTGATATTGGATTTGATTTCCAGACTCCCAGCATTGAACCTGTAAACACCCAGGTTCATAACCAAGCTGACGTTTTCGTTTCAACAACTGATTCTTCGTCAAACACATCAACCGACACTACTCATACACCAGTTGTTCGAAAGGTAGCCCGGAAACGGAGTGGGAGTGCAATTTTGAGAGAACCCGCAGCTCTGTCTCATAAGAAGCAAAGGGTGGCAGAACCGGAGACAACTGCAGCCGCATCCATTTCCTCCCAAAAGGATTTGGACACTGACATGGTAAATATACAGTCTCTAGATTCATTCTCTCCACAGAATGCATTTATTGAAATTGGCCGTCCGACCGCGGTATCCTGTAAAGAGTCAAGCACACAACTAGCACTCACGCTAGTTGAACCTTTGTCTTTTAATTCTTCACTTAGAGAGAGCACAGATATTCAAAAATTGTCATATGAAAAACTTTCTGATCACTCTTTCTTTTTGGATCAGGCTATACTTGGCAACCTGCAAGTACATCAGCTTTCACAGGCATCTGAATGACAATTTGTTCCTTCACAACCTACAGTTCCATCTCAGGGAACTATGGTTGTCCATACAGGTACTGGTGACGGTGTGACAAACACGAGTGAAATCAGGCAAACACCAAGCGAAACACATGCACGAGAGGATAGTGATAAATCTTTGAGTGTTCGTGAGGTGAGTGCACACACCAACACTGATCTGTTACAGGAACAATTGGCTGCTCTGAAAGCTGAGATTTCAAGGTTGAATGCTGAGAATGCCAGATTCAGAAGTGGAGAGTTGGTGACTCTACAGGAAAAGGTTGTTGATCCTTCATATTCTTCTTTCAAACAGGAATTAGATGCTCATGTCAAGGGTATTCACTCTAGGATGGACAAGTTTGATCAATCTCAGGAGCTCTGTCTGACAAAGCTTGGAAACTTGGAGCAAACTCTGGCTCAAGTTATTCATCACTTAAAGCTTAATCCGTCAACAGCTCAGTCTACTCCAGAGGATCCCTCAACTAAGGGGGAGAAGGATAAGGAAGATAAGGATGACAAAGATGATCACAGCAATGCTGATGCTGATGATAGGAGTAATAAGGATGATGCTGACAGGAGTGACAAGGGTGGAGAAAGAGCAAGTGGCAAAGAATCTTCTGAAGCTGATAAAAGCTATAAAAGGTCTAAAGGCAAAGAACCACTATATCAATCTGAAAATGTCTTCAACACTGACAATTATGATGATTATCCCAAAGACATGGATGATGATGACGTATTCGATGCTACCTATCGTCAGGCTGAAGAAGAAGGTAAATTTGATGAAAGCTATTTGTTTCAGGAAGAACCTGTTGATCCTGAACACGAGGAGAATGTCAGGAAGTTCAAAGCAGAAAATGAAGCCAGGAAGCGTAAGCTTCGTGATTATCAGAAACTTCTGGAAGATAAGTTGATCACAGAGGAACAAATCAAGATTGAAAAGCAGAAAATCTATGATGCTGCGATCAAGCAGAAGAATCTTGAGATTAAAAGAAAAGAAGGAAAAGGCTGGGACATTGCTAGAAGAATATTCAATGGACCTCAAAGGGAAACTTTCGATGATAGGAAGTTCTTATCTCTGATCTATGATCTTCGAGAGGTGAACCCTGATGAGGATGTTTTTATGCATGCCTTTGCCTTAGAACTGGAATATGTAACTGTTGCTGTTAGGGGACTGCTAGAAGAATGGGAGCTGATTGTCTACACACAGAGGAATGGTTCATTCAGACTATCTGTCGAATTTCTCAAATCATTCTCTGTATCTGAGCTCTGGGTACTTCGCAACAAAGTCAAGCGTTGCTCCAACTTGAATGAACTTCTTCGTGACAAACTGTTGGATTGTGCTGTTTTCAACAGTCCTCAGGTTGTTAAGAACCCATACTGTGTCAAGTTCGTTCACTTGGAAATCCTCTGCACTGTCTATCTAAATGAAGAGGCTTTGCCAAAGTACCCTGCCAAGCGTCTGGCTCTAGCATCCACCTTACTAAGGACCAAGGGCTTCGCTTCTAAAGCCAAGTCTGATGCTGATGATGTAATCTCATCCTACTGCACTCGAAGAAATATTTCTCAATACTTTCGGAGGATGAAGGGTGTAACAAAATCTCAGCCATCTGACTTCCGTGAAGACCCTGTGGAACTGGAAGTACTTCACCAGCTAGCTCTGGCTCGTGAAAGAAAGAAGCGTGGAGAATCCACTGCAGCTGAAGAGCCTACTCAGAATGAGCCTTCTACTCCAATTATTCACTATTCAGATGCTGAAGAAGGAGAAGTCACTCGTTCTGAGTGAATAGATTAATTAGGATATTTGTTAGATATGTTCAAGGAACATCCTTTTGTAATCTATTTATGATCATGGTTTAATGTTTAATGCAAGCCATAAACTTTTGCTATTTACATTCCATTGTTTAAATCTTTGTCTTATCTGTTAGTTGAGTTATCCTCTAGGAAATTTGCATGTTATGTTAACAAACAAATAGGGGGAGATTGAAAGTCATATGTTCAGCCTATTTGTATTTAAAGAGGTACAACTCAACTCAGATCAGAAAGCTCAGTAAATAGCAAGTCATCGGAATCAGTACGAAGAACGTCAAATGATTTATGGAAATCATATGTCAGATAAGTTCCAGGATGCTGCTGCACGCCACTGAAAGAAGTTCATTAATATGTTCAAGCCTCAGTGCACAAATAATTTTTTGTGGCACGTCCAGGAGTTCAAAAGACATAAAGTTTCTATACTTTATTTCATCAGAAGATTCCATTTAATGAAGATGTACGTACAAGACGAAGACTCGACGAACTAACCAAATTCTTATTGTTTATATGACGAAGAATATTTGATTTAACTAGATACAGATGAACCAGACAGTACATCTGTGTATCAGTTATTCAAATTAAATATTTGAAGTCAAGCAGAAGTGGTAGTTCGTTCGTTCGACAAATCAAGAAGTTATTAAAGTTTAAAGAAGACAGGAAGCAGTTCTACTGAAGATTGGGTGATTAAATATTTAATAGACTATTATTTCACTTCTCAAATAGTTATATTAATTATGTAATTTATTTATTAAATTAATTCACTCTCGAATTAATTTAATTTATGAATTTATATGATTAACTTAATTAAGTGAATAATTTTCTATTTTATATTTACTACATTATTACTTCTTTTTATCATCAAAACCACCCAGCAAGACAATCTGTGATTGTCTTGCCGAACTGCCCACTTGGAATGAAATCAGTGTGCAAGACAATCCAGTTGTCTTGTCTTGCCGAGTGTTTCAGTGGTGTGCAAGACAATTCAACTGAATTGTCTTGCCGAAGGACTTGTGTGGCAGCAAGACAATCCTGTTGTCTTGTCTTGCCGAGAGTCTCACTTTCTGCAAGACAATCCAGTTGTCTTGTCTTGCCGAATGCAAGAAGGTGTGCAAGACAATCTCCAATTGTCTTGCCGTTTGTAGTGTTTGTCTTTCTGACAAAGAGATTGTCATACCTTCCCTTCTGATTGTCTTTCTGACTTGATTAAAGCTTGGTAGACAATCTGTGATTGTCTTTCCTTGCCTTGATTTGTCTTGCCCAAGCCTAGATTGTCATACCCTCTTAGTATTTGTCTTGTCTTGTGTTTGTCTTGCATGTACAATGCTTTGCCTATAAATATGGCATTCATTCTTCATTTCTAAGTGTTCATCACTTTGTAAATCAAAGCATTTGTAAAGCTTTCAAGTTGTTCGTAACTTGCTTGATCGTTATATCCACAGTTTTCTGTGCTTTGATAACCCGGTTGTTTTAATCACTAAATCTAGAATATACCCTGTCGAATTTATTCTACGAACTTTAGTGGACATTAAAACTGAACCATTTTAATTATATAACGACTTCAAACATTGTTATATTAATTAATTATAATCTGATTAACAAATCATATTCAATCAGATTCACTTCCGCGACGATTTGGTATTGATTGTATTCAACCCCCCCCCCCCTTCTACAATCATATCTGGACCTAACAATATTCCCGTTCTCCTAAAGCTGAAAGACATACCAAAATGAATTCATCCTAGAGTTTGAAAGAGGCAGACGTTTTTCTCAAGGAGACAGCTAGGGTTTTGAGTTTTCGGAGCTTTAAGGAGAGGCACACCTTGGGAGATCGAAGGCCACACTTCGTCCAAGGAGAATCAGGGAATACAGTAGAAGACGTGAATTTGAATCGCTTGCGCCGTAGCGATTAAGGTTAATATTCTGTTCGAACTTTGAATTAATATAATAAAACGCAGGGCCAAGGTCCGATTGTTCCTACATATTGTTAGATCTGAATATATATAATCAACGATTATCTTATGTGATATTATCAAGTTTACGATAAATCAGAAGCCTACCTAAGACTTGATCTTCCATATACTTGATTCGCCTATAGCCGTATCTCTCTCAAACTGATGGAATATAGGAGTAGTTTTGAGGGAGGATGAGAGCACTGAAATACTTAATAGAAACAATTTTTTTACGATTGTTGTGCATAGATTTCATCGCTCCATTTTATAAAAAATCTGACAAATTCAGAACAAACACATCTATGCACTATTACACATATTACATTAGACATCGGTTAAACCTCGATATCTCTTTAAATTTCGACCAATGTCTTCACGTATGATATTAAATATATGCCTTTTAGACATCAGACCCATTAAATCAATTGCTCATAAAAAAGATACTCCCTCCGTCACTATCCTACAAAATTACTTTCAAAAGTTGTGATATTTATAAGTACATGATTTAATTTAACAATTAAAACTTAACAAAGAGATTAATCCTGGACAAATTCATGTCATGATGTAGACTGAGACAGTCATTCCAAGCCTTCGCCGGCTCCTATCTGGGCTCCTGCCAACAGGAGTTAGCTTCTACATTTTGATAAATATTAATACATATATGAACAGATTTACAAGACATGCACAAATTTAGAAGCTGAGCCGTATTAAATTCCTGAATGTCAGATACATTTCATTATGAAAGTAAATAATGATCTACCATATTTGTATCAATAATTATACACTTTTATTCAGAAAACAAGATTTAAAACATTTTAACTATGCAGTTAAAACTCTTTATGATGCGTGTCAGAAAGTGAAGGAGTAGCACTGATTCACTGAACATGAATCTTTCTAAGCTCTCACCCTTAATCTTTGTGCAAAACCAAACAAACTCAGCTACTTGAATTATGTTTGCCTCTCTACAGAACTGCACTTATAGGGACTGCATAGCTGCCAAAGGACTACTAGAAAGTCACCCTAAAATGATAAGCCAGACATGTAGACATCAATTAGACTATAATCAACAAAGGCAATTTATTATTCAATTCTTGTAGATCGAATCGAATTTACTTCTCATGGACTGTGCTTTAAAGAGATAGATGAGCAATTATGTTTCTAGTGGTTTATAATTATTGGAATTCTAGCTTGTAACTGTTTGAAGTGATCAAAATTATTCTTAGAAGTTTTAGCGCAGTCTTAATAGAACTGAAACCTGTATGCAGTCATATAATTTATTTGAAGTAGTTCATCAATATATACGACATATATATGATGTTTATCCGCTGATTGGATATTATTATCTGTATTCAAATTATTGTGACAGTAGAATTTATCAATTCCTAGATGGAGGAACCGATCTTTGTTTGATTAGGAATCTGTTACCTGACGATTGCTGCCACAATCTTGTGAAGCTTCTCTTCAAATTGACACTGAACCTTTGACCTCATAGCCCATAAAGTCTTGTTTGGATGTTATAAAACATTCTGGACAGGGTCGTCTCTAGGATTTCGGAGGCCCTAGTATTTTTGAACCAAAATCTAAAATTTGATGAACTAAAATCACATGAAAATTTGCAGTAGTAAAAAGGGTTAATTATCAAGTTGGTCACTGAAGTGTGCTTAATGTATCAAGTTGGTCACTGAAGTGGGCTTAATGTATCAAGTTGGTAACTGAAGTGAAAACGGTATCAAGATGGTCACTGAAGTCACCGTATATATCAAACAAGTATCTCGAAATATGAGTTCAAGCATTAAAAATATGATTTATAGAGTTTTACACATTATTTTTAAACATTACCACAACCAACTAAAAGGTTATGATTTCTAGTATTTATTATAATATAATATATTTAGATTTTATCAAGTTTATTTATTATTTATTTTTAATTAAAACAAAGAAATAACTATATAATAAAAAGAAATAATAAATAAACTGATAAAATCTGAATATATTATAATAAATACTAGAAGTCATAACCTTTTAGTTGGTTGTGGTAATGTTTAAAAATAATGTGTAAAACTCCATAAATCATATTTTTAATGCTTGAACTCATATTTCGAGATAGTTGTTTGATATTTACGGTGACTTCAGTGACCATCTTGATACCGTTTTCACTTCAGTTACCAACTTGATACATTAAGCCCACTTCAGTGACCAACTTGATAATTAACCCGTAGTAAAAATAATTCTTAACTAAGAAACAAAGCATAAAAATAGTTCAAGTTAAAGCTAAGAAGTTATTATTCTTCTTACTTTTGAGTATCCATATTCCTAAAGTGGTGTATAGAGGAGAAGAATAGATATTATTTTAATAATTTTATTGAACATAATTAATAACTAATAATTATAAATATTAATAATACATGTATGTATATATATTGGAGGCCCTGTATCGGTGGAGGCCCTAGGCAAATAACCGGGGAGACTTCCGTGAAGACTCGTCTGATCCTGGACTTCTAGCAGAGCCTTGATGTATCCACATCAATAATAGGGGTGGCAATTTCAGGTAACGGGTCGTGTTCGTGTCAGCAATCGGGTCGATTTCGGGTCAAGCTAAAATCACTCAAAATTGAATAAAACTGAAAATTGAAGTTATTAGAAATGAAATTCTAATTTCGGGTCCATTTCGGGTCAATCGGGTGATTTTCGGGTCACTTTCGGGTTTCTGTCTCAGTAAATCGGGTTTCAGGTTGGGTCGGGTTCGTGTCGGGTTTCGGGTCGTGTCTGATATTGCCACCCCTAATCAATAACATGACACAACAGTTATATATAATTAAACTCACTTGTTTGTCATAGGAACAAAATTATAATATTTAATATTAGTAAATTAACCGATTCAACTCAACTTAAAAAATTAACTCATTATCATTCTAAAATAAATCAAATTTTAAAATTAAAATTAATTAAGTATACATGTTAAACTTGAATAATAAATTAACTATTTATATCTAATAAAAATATAAATAAATAATCATTAAGATATTACGAAATGCATGTTTTTAAAATATAAATAATAATTTATGAAAAAATAATATTATAATATTTTTTATGAAGCATGACATAAGTATTAACAGATACAAGTATAGAAAGTATAAATATTGTAATATTTTGAAATCAAAAATACAAATATATTATTAATAATTTTAAATATATAATAAGACATTCATAAATAATATTAATAGATTTAAAAATTATCCAAAAAATATAACTAAATTGAAAATGAATATGTTAAAAATTATCTAAAACACACTGGCTTTTTATAATTTAACGTTGTCATGCAATTTAACGTGGTCATGGGCAAAAGGATATAAATATATAGAGAAAAATGTTATTTTCATATTAACATTTTTGTTTTCCGATCAAATTCAATTCTATCTCTTTCTTGCATCCACATAAATCATACAATTTCAATACAAATTTCTGCAAATTGCTGAGACTAAAAAATTGATTTGGATATAACATTTTCTCACACACACATATTGTTTGTCTGGGCTTTGTTGTCTAGGTTGTAAGTCTGAGATTAAAAGGTGTTTATCCTTTAAGCTTAAAAATAATAATACATATTTATGTAATATATCAAAAATTATTTAAAACTAGAATTAAATCACAAAATACTTAAAACATAGTTAATTTGAAGTATTATTTCGGTGACTTCAATTTTTTAAAACGTTTTTTGAGAAATATTATTCATAAATTATAAATTATTTATAAAGTGATGAATCATTTATTTATATATTAAGTGATGAATTACAATTTTAAATTCAGCTGTACCTATAGGCTATATAGTCCATCAGTCTCGATACAGAAGGCATTTCATTTGGTTCAATGAGTTGGGTTGACGGTAATGAGAACCAGGCCCGATCACTAAAGTTTAATGGCCTAGTGCGAAAAATAAAATTGAGCCCTTCACAGTGGCTTAAAAGTAGACATGGCAATTTGACACGTAACACGCTAACACGAAACGAAACGACATGAAAAAAATGGATATGGGTTTTGATTTTCGATACACGAAACACGAAAGTACACGAACACGAAATTACACGATAGATTTCGTGTCGGATATGGGTTTTCATTTGGGGTACACGAAAGTACACGAAATATTTGTAAATAATATTTATTATATATATGCTATGATATATTGAATATATAATTGTGTAAAAAGTATATAGTTATATGTATGTGTGGATATATTGTAGATACATTAACAAATTTATAGAGAATTGTACACAAGTATAAATATATCATTCACATTTAATAAAATTATAAAGAAAAATATATATTAAATCTATTTTTTGATTAGAAAATATAATAATATATTTATACATAATATACACGAAAAGTACAAGAAATATACACGAAACGTTTCGGATCGGATACGGGTTTCAAGTTAGGTACACGAAATTAATAATGGACGGATACGGATTTCACCTTCGAGTACACGAAACACGAAACGAAAGTACACGAAACGAAACGGTTGCCGTATATAAAACGGTGTTGTTCTCCGGAATAAGATAGATTTGTGTCCTTATTTTGGTTAAATACTAGTATCATTATAATCACGTATCATAAAAAGCGGAAATCAGACTTAATCGATGAAGTCATAAAATAAATATTAACTAAAAACCAAATGAATTGATCGAAGAAAAATCAACTAATATTTGACGAGCTATAAAATTAAAATTAATTACTCCCTCCGTCCCAATCAATTCTATACAGTTTCCTTTTTGGGATGTCTCATCATTTCTATACATTCCCAAAATAGCAACTTTTTATAATATAAAATACTACTACACCCATTACATTCTCCCACTATCTACATTATATAATAATGAAAACACTATTACACCCACTACTTTACTCCACTATCTCAAATCTATTATTAAAAAATATGTGGGTCCCACCACTTTACCCACTTTTCATCTGACTTTACTCATTTCTTACATTTTTTCTTGGTCTCCGTGTCCGATCCCAATGTATATAACTCATTGGGACGGAAGGAGTAATAATTAATCGTGATTAAACACCGATTTTCAGAACACATCAACCACCTTATTCACATGCTCAACAAAGGTAAAGATACATGCAGAACATCTGCAAAACGATTGCTGCTCCTTGTTGCCTTGAAGCTGCGACGGCCACTTGTATTTATTTTAAATACAATGAATATATCATGGTACATTATAAATTATACTAGCCTTTAACCAGTGCGAAGCACGGGCGCGTACAGAATTCGTAATTTATTAATTATAATTTAAATTTTAACATCATCTTATTAGTATTTTAGTATTAATGAATTAGATTTTAACCAGATTATATTTACCAACTGATTACATTTTTTGGACGACTACGAATTATACCAATATCGGTTTATTATAATATAGTATATAAATTATATATAAATTATATTTAAAAGAATAATAGTGGAGTTTTTTTTATCTTGTATTACATCACAAGTGTTTGTAATTTGAACGGTATAAAACTCTTTAATATTGTAAGAGTAAGAGAAGTTTATATGTGACCGACTTATAATTATAGAGTAGATGACCAAACCAAAATTTTGTACGACTACAAATTAAACCCATGTTGGCTTATTATATTATAGTATAGTATAGATAGATGCATACTCATAAAAATTTAAGAAGATTTATCATTCCTGCATATTTTATTATAAAATTATCAACAACTTTTAATATATATAACTAGTTTTCATTTTTAACTTTCCAAAATAATATAAACATGAATTTTGAAGGTGCAACTTTAATTTACAGAATCATGTGTCTTCTGTTATCCAACACCCTCCAAAGCGTCTCTTATATATCATATATAATTTGGGATTATTCTTGTAAGCTATTGCTAAGAAATTTGGTTGTTTATTGTGAGAAGCTCAATTATATATATATTAAATTAAATAGAATTTCGTATCATTCAAATTCACCTATTCTATATTTGATTCACATTAAAATTTTGATTATTTATAATAAGAACCTGAATTTGCTTTTATTATTTCATACCATTCACAATCATGTGTCATTTATTTGATTCCTCCTCCTCACTAATCATCAAGAATGAGATCGTTCTTAAAACTTAATTACATCCTTTTTGGGAGGCAGTTTAATTTACACTCCTTCATGAGTTTTTTATTTTATTTTTTAAGAGTTCAAAACTAAAAATTACGATTCAGAAAAAAACAAAAAACTGAAAATCATATAAAAATGAATATTCTTTACATCTACTATCACAACATTTGGACACTAGCAAATCAGCCGGCTTCTGATGGGTACTTATATATTTTTTTTTACCAAATTTTTACTTGAATAAGCTCCTTTCTTTGGCTGGACCTTCAAACTTCATTATGATATGTAATTTTATAGTACAACAAATCACTGACTTCACTTGCTCGTGTATTTTATATGAGGAGCAAGTGGAAGCTGCTTGAACAAGTTTGACTATCCTGAAATAATGCAAATATTATTGGACGCGCAACATCCGTTAATTCCGTATTAATATGATATTTTCCGCTTTCGTCGGGACTGATCTCGTACGGATTTGTTTTTAACTCCTCCAAAAAAATCTCATACTACTTCCTCCGTCCAATTAGATAGTATACGTTCACTGTTTGCACGTATTTCGAGTCTGTTGTATAGTATAATTTCATAATCTTTCTTTTAATAAAAATTTAAACATCAAATTTTTATTTAGAAAAAAAATTAAAATATATTATGAAACTATACTTAAAAAGTCTTAAAAAACATATACAATTGAATGGGACGATAGTTATTTAAATGATTATATTCGAGACAAATTTTTTTTATATTCGCGACGTGGGATTTGAATTGATACCCGCTCTGACATATATTGCATACTGCCCTTCGTAAAATATTAAAGAAGAAGAGACGAAGTTCAAAGCCAAATCTGTGTTCATAGTGAACACTCAATGTACTAAACCATGATTCCAACTCTATGGTTTCTCATATTATCACATACTTACTTTTGTTATGCACAACAATTTTATGATCCAACGTTATGCGATTCCCATACAAATAATCCCGGGACACGCTACGCATGCAATTCGTTCCAGAAATCATGCCAAACATTTCTTGTGTACAGAGCAAACCAGGGGTTTCAAACAATCTTCAACATTTCAAGCTTGTTCAATGTCATATCACACGACGAGTTACTTTCTCTCAACAACTTGACATCTTCGACTCAGATACTTGAACCAGGTACAGATGTTCTTGTTCCCATCAAATGTTCTTGTACAGGCCAGTTTTTTCAGGCAAATTTAAGCTATTATGTTGCTTACAATACGACTTTCGCGAATGTGGCTTGTGGGGTTTACGAAGGTCTAGTGAAATCAAGTATCCTTGTTGAGGAAAACGAATTTCAGGGAAATGTTCTGAACATTGGCTCTGTGCTTAATGTCCCTTTGAAATGTGCGTGTCCTGATAATGTCTCGAGTGTGGCGGGTTATAAGTACTTTGTGACATACCCTTTGGTGGAAGGAGATTACACAAATAAGGTAGCACAGAAGTTTGATATTGCTGGTGAGGATATTTGGGAAGCAAATCATATTGATTCGTTAGTAACTGTTTATCCAAACACCACAATTTTGGTCCCCTTGAGATCTGAACCAAGGATTCGCTTTATTAGTCCAGATTCTCAGCCTCCAACTCCGGGTTTTCTTCCCATAAGTCCAATTGAAAGGACAAAAAGCATCAAGCTTAAGAAGCTGTACATTGCAGGATCTGTTATCGGGTTTTCCCTTGTGCTTTTGACACTTCTTGGTTGTGGGATCTATGTAAAGGCCTTGAGAAGATGGAAAGGGGAGAAATTTCATCACTCTTCAGCTCGTCGTAGCTCAATGACTTCTTTTTCAACGCCTTTAAGCTCTCCGTTGTCTGTAATGACTCCTAGGAGCTCCACTAATTCTTGCTTGTCTCCTGATCTTCTTATTGGTCTAAAGTATACTCTGTGCAGCTATAGTACAGAGGAAATTAGAGAAGCTACGAACGATTTTACAGAAGAGACAAAGATAAATGGATATTTGTACAAGGGCTTTATAGATGATGCTGAAGTGATGATCAAACAGATGAGATTTGAAGACATTCGACAAGTTATTGACTTGCATTCGAAGATGAATCATGTCAATATCATGAAACTGCTTGGTGTATGTTACGGTGAGAGTGATTTTTCTTGGTCTTATCTTGTCTTTGAACTTCCAAAAAATGGGTCATTAAGAGATTGTTTGTCAAAACCACTTAAATCACTGAAATGGATTAAAAGAACTCATATAGCTTATGATCTGGCCAAAGCCCTTCATTATCTGCACTATTGTATGGTTCCTCCACATACTCACATGAGCATAAATTCAACCAACATTTTCCTGACACCGAGCTGGAGGGCGAAGCTAGCCGTTTCTGGTTCAACTCCTAGTGTAGGCTGCTCCAAGGAAAATGAAATAATGTCAAGTGCTGGAGGGTGGATTGCTCCGGAACATCTCCTCAATGGACTAGTGAATGAAAAGGTTGACATTTTTGCATTTGGAGTAGTTCTGCTGGAGCTGATGTCCGCGAGGGAGAGTGTAGAAGGAAGATCATTCAGAGAATCCATAGGATTTTTAGGAGGGGGGGCTAGTGAAGGTGGTTGTTTTGAGCAGTTGAGGAGTTTCATGGACCCTTCTCTGAAGGAGGATTATCCACTTGCTGAGGCTCTGTGTTTAGCAGTTCTGGCTAAGGCTTGTGTGGAAGATGATCCAATGCATAGGCCTTCTATGGATGATATCATCAAAGTTCTTGCTAGAATGGTGTAAAAATGTCTTACACATATGCTAAAAATGATCTGCAGCTATTTTCTCTTCTTTAGTTTCTACACATCATTTTTGGGACTAAATGTTGTGTCAGTTATGATTCAGAAATGATGAATTCTTGATCATAATTTAAAGTCTTCTCATGTTGCATTGAGAAGCGAACTTGAGTGCACAATTGGAAGTGTGCTGTGAACGATTAGTTCACAACAATATAATATTGTTATACACCCAATTAGGATCATATTTTGTATTTGATAATTGTCATTAGCCGGATTTTATTTCCGAGAGCAACTCCAGAAAAGTTTTTAGAGATGTGTTTTATCTGATGATATTTTTTTCACATTTTACTATGAAAAACTAGCATAATAACCCGTGCGAGGCACGGGCAACTTGTGTGAAATGTTGTATGAAACAAGTAAAGGATTGTTGCTCAAACAGTTGAAGGTTGTTGCTCAACGAAATTTTATTTGTAAAGTTTGTTGTTTAGGTGTGTGAAGTCCCGTGACTACTATTTTGTCGTCATATTTTAACTCTGTCATTTTTGCGTATACAGTGAAAATGTAAAAATGTAGAGCTTGTAGATCTACATACATTTGTTTGTTGCTAACAAAAATATAGACTAAGAAAGTATTGCACTGACAGGAAGGAATCAATCCTCTGATGATACGAATTATATTTCCAGGCTCGGCCAAAAGCAGACTATTTGCAACAGGTAGTTTTGCACTTTGATGAAACAAAAAACAATCTGACACCTCTCTAATTCATAAAGCAGAAATCTTGTATGAGGCACCTCTCCAGGTTGTAAGCATTCCATAAGCTATTTGGAGGCGCTTGTCGACATATTAGGATTGAAAATGTGATTAACCACTTGACCAAAAAATTGGGGCCTTTTTCGATGTGAAATCCAACCTCTGACAGTGTTGGTTTGTTATTTTGTTCATTTATCGCAAATGTTATCATATTTAAATGGTCATAATATTCTTGAATTTTCCAGCGAGACTCATTGATTTTTATGAAAACCCAAACCAGCAATTTTGGCGTGTAACTGGGATATACCTGCAGTAATTATGGATCATAGTTATATTGAAAAGCATATAATAAAAGGTTTTATAGATCATAGGTGCCAAAAATAACATATAGAAAAGTTAGAAGCTATATATTTAATATATCTACCCGGTAATGTGGTTGAGTGGTTGAATGATTGAATCATCGGAATTGGCGGATGAGCTTTTATTATCACCTAGGAAGCACCGATGAGCTTTTATTATCAGTTTATCACTCAAGCTCCACCAAAGCAAATAGAGATGCAATATCAGCAATATCCATATTCTCTTCTATGAGTTTGCGGTGAGCATTGACAGGATCATTCTCTTCCTGAGTGAAGGAGAATGAGGATGAAAATTTAGATTAATTAGGCTGATCACTAAAGTTAACTCTGCTACAAGATATTTGAAGTGTTGTTACCTTTAGGATAACATCACCTTCTTCGTCTGAATGTCAGTTCTTAGCCTCAGATACTGTCGATTCCCTGGCATTGTTTCACTGGCATTCCTTGTCTGAAATTGCTCGTTTTGTTCATAAGTTTCCTCGTAGTGGTCAAAATAGTCGTCAACTGTATGATCTGGACTTTCTGGCCGACCCTTGTATTTATCTGGAAAGGCCTGTGATGTTGAGCTGCTTTGTACTCGTCCATTAGGAGCACGTTCATGTGTGAATGATTCAGAAGGCTCCATTTCAGTTTGCTTAGAGCACCTGAACCTGTTACTTCTAACATCTATAGGTTTATCTGAATAGGCTGGTGCAGTCGTTGAAAGTGAAGACAAAGGCAAAGCTGTTGAGCTTTTAATGTTTAGTGATGATGACAGTGTATCTTTCCTGAAGCTGGTTCCCATTCGCAGACTCTTCACCCTAAAATGATGTATAATTGATCAGCAGATGTCAACAACAAAATTTAAAAATCTATTCGGGAAAAATGCAAACCAACTAATATTTTGTAACCGAATTCACATTACATGTTCTGTCAAAAAAAAAAAAAAAGAATTCACATACCTGTCAGCATATCTTAATGTGTTGAGAGTACGTTCACATGATCCTGAGTTCGGGGAAATGCATGATATCATTACAGTGTGTGAATCACTAAAGAATGAGTCTCTAAGAACCTCAGCTAGCTTACTCCCTCTGAAGGGAATATGACCCTGATCGCTGTCAAGTGGTCTAATGCATTCATTTAGTGCACATAAACTTTTATTAATATCAGCGCCTTCCATTCTACAATAGAAATTGACAAGCATTGTTACTCCGCGGAGCAATTTAGCCCACATGATACTTTAAAGGAATCATTATCTTCTGCATAACTTTTATCACCTTTCGGATGAGATATCTACTTTCACGAGTACTTGGGCAGCATACAAGTGTTCCACCAGACCAAATCCAAGAAAAAGGGTAGATTCTGACTTCTTCAGATTTTTTCTACGACTTCCTTGGCATCTTGCTATCATCAACAGAGGCACATCTGTATACATACTTGCCAACAAGACAAGCATGCTTTGATTCCATTTCCTCAATAATTTTTTGATAGCAAGCTGCAGTATAGCATGATCATAGAAACCTACTCCAATTATAACCTGGTCCTTGTAACCTTGCACTATCAAATGGCAGTAGTTGGCATATTCATCATGTGATTGAGAGAATTCCTTATTTGCACCAGTTGTGCCTGTACTTCTTGTTGAATTGCCTCTCTCAATTAAGTCCTTGACTGTATTTACATGTAGTACTCCAAATTCCTGGAAGCCCACAATGGGGACCTGTTGTTTCCCATCTTCCCTTATACAAAGCTTTCTGCAAACATAATGTTCAAGGTTACGATGCTTAGTTATTATGTAATTATGTAGAGTCTCAAACTGACAGGCTCAGTTCCGATCATTGAAAAGATCAAATAGCTTTCCTCCATATATTTCAAAGAAACTGACAAACAACTGATATGCCTGGTTCTGGTCATTTTTGTGCATTAGCCTTAATATATCTTCGAATGCCTTAAGTGGAAGCGGTTGCATTGTAAATGTCTTTCCACTCCCTGAAACATGTCCAAAAAAAAAGGAAAATATATTTTATCATCTCAATAATAATTGAGTAGGGCACATTTTACAAACTATATATTTTTCTTGTTGTTGTCAAGTAAGATCTCTATAAAAGTCTAAATTGGTTCTACTTACTTTCCAGTCTATAAATTCTCCCAAGATCCGACCCATGCAAAATAACGGCAATACAGTCCCCTGTATTGTAAATGTAAATGAATGTTAAGTATGTTAGAAGCTACCTGCGTTGCTAGCTTCACCTCCATCAGCTGCATTTAACTGATTACTGGAGTGTCCAGGAGGTTGCATTTCCCGAGAGGACACATCCAAAACACCATTTGGTGTTGCACCTATATCAATGGAAGGAAATAATCAATTGTCAAACTTGACAGAGAAATCTAGGCATAAGGACAGTGGCCTGATTTGTAAATGTGCAAAAAAACCAATGATAATAGAATGTCATGTTCAAGAGCGAACCATTAGAGAGAGAACCATAGAACCCTTACCTTATTTCTAGTATTTAGGTAGGGTTCTGCAACAGAACTTAAGTATTAGTTAGGGTTCTGCAACAGAACTTCACATGCAA